>NC_069505.1:572028123-572058123 GCF_027579735.1 Bombina bombina | reverse complement strand
CTGCTCTTGTTTGTCCCTTGGTACCTAGTTGCTGGACTGATCTCATAGTACCTAACCTTTAGCCTGTTCCTGGAATCTTCTCTTGTTTGCCCCTTGGTACCTAGTTGCTGGACTGATCTCACGTTACATGACCTTTGGCCTGTTCCTGGATTTTGCTCTTGTTTGTCCCTAGGTACATAGTTGCTGGACTGATCTCACCATACCTGACTTTTGTCTGTTCCTGGACTCTGTTCTTGTTTGTCCCTTGGTACCTAGTTGCTGGACTGATCTCACATTACTTGAACTTTGGCCTGTTCCTGGACTCTGCTCTTGTTTGTTCCTTGGCACATAGTTGCTGGACTGATCTCACCATACTTGACTTTTGGCCTGTTCCTGGACTTTGCTCTTGTTTGTCCCTTGGTACCTAATAGCTGGACTGATCTCACAGTACCTGACGTCTGGCCTGTTCCTGGACTTTGCTCTTGTTTGCCTCTTGGTTCCTAGTTGCTAGACTGATCTCACGGTACCTGACCTTTGTCCTGTTCTTGGATTCTACTCTTGTTTGCCCCTTGGTACATAGTTGCTGCACTGATATTTTGGTACCTGCACTTTGGCCTGTTCCTGGACTCTGCTCTTGTTTGTCCCTTGGTACCTAATAGCTGGACTGATCTAACCGTAGCTGACCTTTGACCTGTTCCTGGACTCTGCTCTTGTTTGTCCCTTGGTACCTAATAGCTGGACTGATCTCACCGTACCTGCCTTTTGGCTTGTTCCTGGACTCTGCTCTTGTTTGTCCCTTGGTACATAGTTACTGGACTGATTGCACCATACCTGACTTTTGGCCTGTTCCTGGACTCTCCTCTTGTTTGTCCCTTGGTACGTAGTTGCTGGACTGATCTCAT
Source organism: Bombina bombina (assembly GCF_027579735.1). Lineage (NCBI taxonomy): Eukaryota > Metazoa > Chordata > Amphibia > Anura > Bombinatoridae > Bombina > Bombina bombina. The sequence goes on along the minus strand of NC_069505.1, from coordinate 572,057,242 downwards.
GTTACCTGAACTTTGGCCTGTTCCTGGACTCTGCTCTTGTTTGTCCTTTGGTACATAGTTGCTGGACTGATCTCACCATACCTGACCTTTGGCCTTTTCCTGGACTCTGCTCTTGTTTGTCCCTTGGTACCTAATAGCTGGACTGATCTCACAGTACCTGACATCTGGCCTGTTCCTGGACTTTGCTCTTGTTTGCCTCTTGGTTCCTAGTTACTAGACTGATATCAAGGTACCTGACCTTTGTCCTGTTCTTGGATTCTACTCTTGTTTGCCCCTTGGTACATAGTTGTTGTACTGATATTTTGGTACCTGACCTTTGGCCTGTTCCTGGACTCTGCTCTTGTTTGTCCCTTGGTACCCAATAGCTGGACTGATTTCACTGTACCTGACCTTTGGCCTGTTCCTGGATTCTGCTCTTGTTTGCCCCTTGGTACATAGCTGCTGCACTGATATTTTGGTACCTGACCTTTGGCCTGTTCCTGGACTCTGCTCTTGTTTGTCCCTTGGAACCTATTTGCTGGACTGATCTCACATTACCTAACCTTTGGATTGTTCCTGGACTCTACTCTTGTTTGTCCCTTGGTACCTAGTTGCTGGACTGATCTCACCATAACAGCCATTTGGCCTGTTCCTGGACTCTCCTATTATTTGTCCCTTGGTACATAGTTGCTTGACTGATCTCACTGTACCTGACTTTTGGCCTGTTCCTCGACTTTGCTCTTGTTTTCCCCTTGGTTCCTAGTTGCTACAGTGATCTCACTGTACCTGACTTTTGGCCTGTTCCTGGATTATTATTATTATCAGGTATTTGTAGAGCGCCCACAGATTCCGCAGCGCTGTAAACATAGTCAATATACAGGATAGCTTTTGCAGGGATCAAGTGGGTAGAGGGCCCTGCCGAAAGTTTCACTGTTGTAGTCGGCTCTGTATGTGTGGCATCGGCATACAAATGATATTGAATCCCATGGGACTTTATTAAGGAACCTAATGATGACGTGTAGATTGAGAAGAGAAGGGGACCGAGGACAGAGCCTTGAGGTACCCCAACAGAAAGTGGTAACGGGGCAGAGGATGCTCCGGAGAAGGCTACACTAAATGAACGGTTAGTTAGATAGGAAGAGAACCACGAAAAAGAGCTGTGTCGCAGATGCCGAAGGATTGGAGGGTTTGGAGCAGAAGAGGGTGATCAACAGTGTCAAAGGCTGCAGACAGGTCAAGGAGGATAAGCAGAGAGAAGTGGCCTTTGGATTTTGCTGTAAGTAGGTCATTGTTAACCTTGACAATGCTGTCTCTGTAGAGTGATGGGGACGAAATCCAGATTGCAGTGGGTTCTTTTCTTGTTTGCCCCTTGATACCCAGTTGCTGGACTGATCTTATGGTACCTAACCTTTAGCCTGTTCCTGGACGCTGCTCTTGTTTGCCCCTTGGTACCTAGTTGCTGGACTGATCTCACAATACCCAACCTTTGGGCTGTTCCTGGACTCTGTTTTTGTTTTTCCCTTGGTATCTAGTTGCCGGAGTGATCTCACGGTGCCTGACCTTTGGACTGTTCCTGGACTCTGCTGTTGTTTGTCCTTTGGTACCTAGTTGTTGGACTGATCTCACGTTACCTGACTTTTGGCCTGATCCTGGATTCTGCTCTTGTTTGTCCCTTGGTATCTAGTTGCTGGCCTGATCTCATTGTACCTGACTTTTGGCCTGTTCCTGGACTCTCCTCTTGTTTGTCCCTTGGTACCTAATAGATAGACTGATCTCACAATACCTGACATCTGGCCTAATCCTGGACTTTACTCTTGTTTGCCTCTCGGTTCCTAGTTGCTAGACTGATCTCACGGTATCTGACCTTTGTCCTGTTCTTGGATTCTGCTCTTGTTTGCCCCTTGGTACATAGTTGCTGCACTGATATTTTGGTACCTGACCTTTGGCCTGTTCCTGGACTCTGCTCTTGTTTGCCCCTTGGTACCTAATAGCTGGACTGATCTCACCGTACCTGACCTTTGGCCTGCTCCTGGACTCTGCTCTTGTTTGTCCCTTGGTACCTAATAGCTGGACTGATCTCACCATACCTGCCATTTGGCCTGTTCCTGGACTCTCCTCTTGTTTTCCCCTTGGAACCAAGTTGCTGGACTGATCTCACAGTACCTGACTTTTGGCCTATTCCTTTACTCTGCTCTTGTTTGCCCCTTAGTACCTAGTTGCTGGACTGATCTCACAGTACCTGACCTTTAACCTGTTCATAGACTTTGCTCTTGTTTGCCCCTTGGTTCCTAGTTGCTGGACTGATTTCACATTACCTGACCATTGGCCTGTTCCTAGATTTGCTCTTGTTTGCCCCTTGGTTCCTAGTTGCTGGACTGATTTCACATTACCTGACCATTGGCCTGTTCCTAGACTTTGCTCTTTTTTGCCCCTTGGTTCCTAGTTGATGGACTGATCTCACAGTACCTGACCTTAAGCCTGTTCATGGATTCTGCTTGTGTGCCCCGTGGTACATAGTTGCTGGACTGATATCACGGGTACCTGATTGTTGGCCTGTTCCTGGACTCTGCTGTTGTTTGTCCTTTGGTACCTAGTTTTTGGATTGATCTTGCGGTACGTGACCATTGGCCTGTTACTGGATTCTGCTCTCTTGTTTGTTTCTTGGTACTTAGTTGCTGGAAAAAGGAAAAGCCCAAGTAACTGCCCAACAGTTAAAACCAGCAAGGCCCTTGCTAGAGACCGCTCAGATCAGTAGACTCGACCGAGACAAAAGCCTCTGCAGAGACAAAGTCCTGCAGGCTCTCAGCCTGCAATAAACTCACCCCCGACCAGAAGTAAGGGGAACATCCACATTCTCCCTGAAGGGAAGAAAAAGGACTCAGATAAGAGAGTCTGAAAGGACCCCAGAACACAAAAGGACTAGGGCAGTAAAGAAAACCCAAGGGTAACTCCAAAAGAGTAAACCAGGAGGAAACAGGTCAAAACCTATGAAGAACCCTACCGACCCAGCAGAGCAAAGGGAGGAAAATACCAGACCCCTATCTGCATAGAATCCAAGGGACCAAAGTAATACCCTGAAAACTTAAAGGGAGAAAGGAAGAACTCCTCCCCTACGCAGAGTGCTAACTCGCACCCAGGATAAAGCAACCAAAAGACAAACTGTCCCCGAGAGTCACTGAAAAACAGCATCAGAATATCTGAATATGCTCCTCTGAAAGCCATAGGCTTCCTGCTGCAAAGGAGATCTAAGTGAACACAGGCCGCCAACCCTAGCTACCCAAGCTAGTAAACTGCACCAGACCATTTCAGAAAGAAAAACTCCAAGTAGTGCAGAACAACTCCTTCCCAAGAAAGGCAGGGAAGAAAAGAACAGAACCCAGAACCAGCTGAGAAAAAACTACATGCTGAGGAGGAATCCACCGCAAAGCCTCACTCCAAAGGAAGGCTCACAAGATCTAACTATGATACGCAGTGAAAGTTCAACAGATCCCTGACCTTCGCTCTGGGCAACGGACCCAGTACCAACGTGACTGACAATGTCCGAAAAGTCAAGGGAATTAAAAATTCCTGAATCACCAAGACCTTCAGGAAAGAAAAGGGAGGGGATCCAGCCCCCCTAAAAGAGCTTGAGTTCCCGAACCCAGTTGCAGCTCCCTTCCCAAAGTCTAAGGACACTCCCAAAAGGAGACCCTATACTGAAACTACAGTAATGGCATGTCACAAGAAACTAGCCCTTCACGCTGACATCCTGCACACAAGGCAGGGGGGACAACCCCACTGAACAGAGGAAGAAACAGTACCTCAGAGAACCAGGCAGATACTGTGGAATGCCAAATCCACCCCAAAGGGATGGGAAAGAAAAACAGAACAGCTCACCCACAAGCAGGTATGGAGTAAAAAGCTGTAGATGGACTCAAAAAGTCAAGAACCGAATGAAAGAACCATCCGGCCACTACGGCCAGCCCAGTGAAAAAGACTAATTCTCTCATAAAAGAGATAAAAATCCGCCTGTAGGAACAGAGGATGTCCCGGAACCGGGAAACTGGGTCGTCCCGCACCAGTCCTAAGGGATCTGGATACAGAACCTCAAAATGTCCAGTCAAAAACTAGGACCAGGACAAAAAAATCCGGAACCCAGAGCCGGCTTTAAACAAACTAATAACCCCTGAGGAACCACCGGGTTACCCCATCCAGAGCAGACCTTGCACCACAGGCGATGCAATCACAGTCATATCCAAGGCACCTTGGATACTGAACTCTCACATAAGTGTCCCAGACACAGAGTGCTTTAAAGACACCCACAGTGGGATTCAAACTCCCAACTAAAAGGGTGCTAGGCAATGATGAAAGTCACACAGCTACCCTGGTTGACCCTAAAGGCTCTAGGGACAACACCCAAAGACAACACCCAAACCATCCAAAGACTAAGGTAAATGTACAACAGAGCTCAAACCTTAGAAAATCTGGATTGAGAAGATAACAATAGTCTCCAAGATCCTCTCAGGATCATCTTCCCTCAAGCCCCTACAGCTCGAGGAATTTACGAATGAACGAGCATCCTAACCCCTGGCGGGTGAAACCCAAAACGCCTAAGCCGGGTGAACATAGGAAAAAAGGTGACAACCTATTCTGCAGAGCTCCAAAAATATGGGAGCAGACGAGATCCCGGAAGTAGAAAAGACAAAAGGCCCTAGCTTCCTGATATAGATGATCAGAAGGCCAACCCCAAGAAAAAGGAGACAAAAGGCCCAATCAGCCTCAACCCGAAGGAAGAGGAACCGTCATCAAGGAAACAGAGTCCAAGAGGACAATCCCAAAAGAAGCCTCAAAAGAGAAGACGGATTTAACGCCCCCAGAACCTGGGAACATGGATTTCCGCTGAATCCTCTGAACCTCCAACCCACTATGGGAAGTAGAAAAACTCTAGCCCCTGATCCAAAAGAACCCAGGAGCCTACAAAGTACTCTTTAGCAGGATCCAAACCTCGGAAAACCCTTCAGCTAAGCATGGATAGGCCAATTAGGACTGAGCACAATCCCCTCTGATGCCTCCAGAAGATAAACGAGGATCAGCCTGACGTCTAGGAATGAAAAGCCACCTAAAACTTGTAACGAAAACAAGAAACGAAGCTCAAAACAAGAATGAGCCACTTGGCACCCCAACCAGACTAAAAAAAAAGGTGACAACAAGGAGATTGATTTCATCCTCATTTGTCTAACCCTGCTTGCCGTCTGGAATGGAAGACTGAGGAGGACCCACCAACCCATTAGGACTGGGGTCCTCCAGCACTTCCAAAACATGCCTCACCAGGACACGAATGTGCGCCAGTCTATAATGAAAAGCAAGACTTACCTCTGTTGGGGCAACTGAAAGCCCTGGCCCCGAGGATTGGACCCCTGAAGCCTCAGAGGAAACCTCTTCCCCAGAGGGCTGAACTGAACCAGACTATCCTCCGCCTGACGAGCCCTGGTTAACAGAACACGGACAACCACTTCCAAGAAGATGTAAATGCGCCAGCGCCATAGATATTGCCATGCGGAACCGTGCTGTAACCTCTGGAAAAAACAAGCCGCCTTCCGGGGAAGGATTAACGGCAGTTGGGACACCTGCTTGCGCAGCAAAAGAAGGATCTAGGGCATGCGCCTCGCGGGATCTGGAATCCTCAGGGGCGGATGGCTCAGCGGACTCTAAGTTCACAGATTCAGGAGAACAGAGCACCAGAAAGTGGCATTCGGAACATAACTGATGGGCATGGATCACCGGGCCATTTCATATTCTTTGCAAGAAGAAGCTGAATCAGAGACATCTGTCTCCAAAAAGTCAGAATCCTCCATAACTTGGAGATTGTAAATATGGACAAAAAATAAATGGCACCTTACACCCCCAATGCCTGGGGCACTCACCACCTCCTATGACCCAGACTCTAGCAAAACAGACTCTCTCCATTGCCACACATCAGGAATACGGAAATGGAGAACAGAATCGTGACCACGCCAGGTCAGAAGGCGCACCGTCCAGTCCAAGTAAAGCACGCCAGTCCGCAAAGACCGTGCAGCCTGCAAAAAAGGTCGGTATGTTCCAAAATATCCACAAGCCCAAGTATCACTACACATAAGCAGACAGAATCACATAACAAACATGATTAAAGTCCCCCCTGTTCAATAACCCCCCTTAGCAGATATAAACCCTTGATTCCAAAAAGTTAAAAGGAGTCCCACTGAGACCCTGTCTTCTTCATTACATTACATTTTCATATTGAAAGTAAAATGAAACAATCTTACCGGAATCTACGCCGTGGAACAGAAACACGGCCCTTCAAGTGGGACAGATAGTAGCGTCGCTTCTGACATAGACTTGAGAGAAGAAAGCAGGCAGTGAAACTCGTCAACGCTGATTGCTTATGGAGCTGTTAATATGAGTTTGGATGGTTTCGCAGAAAGACTCTCCCTGCATCTCCGGACTCTAACTTTCATCCATGCTCTCACTGAGAGGCTGACAGGACTACTTAAAACTCCAGTCCCATTCTGAAGAGTACTACCCTCCATAAGAGACTAAACCGAAATCTTCTGACACTTCTCTGCCTACCTCCTGTGATGAAAGGCAAAGAATGACTGGGGAATGAGGGAAGTGGGGGAGGTGATTAAGCCTTTGACTGGGGTGTTTTTGCCTGCTCCTGGTGGCCAGGTTCTAAATTCCCAAAAATAATGAATGCAGCTGTGGACTCTCCCCGTTTATGAAGAAAATTTAAATTTCATGATTTAGATAAAGATTTTTAAAAATGCATGCTCTGTTTTGCTTTGTTCTATTGCTATCCTTTTTTAAAAAGAATACCTAAGGAACAAGCAGCTGATTGGTGGCTGCCCATTTATGCTTTTTGTTATTGGCTTACACAGTAGTGCATTGCTGCGCCTTCAACAAAGGAGTCCAAGAGAATTAGGCAGATTTGATAACAGAAATAAATTGCTTAAAATTGTATGCTCTATCCGAATCATAAAATAAAAATATGAAGTTTTAAAGTGAAAGTAAACTTTGTCTAATCGCTAATAATAAATTACAAATCCATCCAAAAAAAGGTAACCTTAATTTATCATTTTACTCAAATCTCAATATAAATATATTTTTTTCACAATACCTTTTTCAAAACTCTCTAGCCGATCCTACGCCCTCATTCAAAAAATATTTTTCTTTTTCAGTGACGAATACAGCCATATCGAACTGATTGGTTCTCCCAGTGGCGTCCAAAACAGTTCAATATACGCCCCCGGCTGTAAATGCGCACACGGCTATCTCTGAATTACGTCTTTCTTTAGAAACGCATTCATGATGGCCGCATGTGCAGTCTAATGAAAACAGAATCCCATACAATTGATAGTATTTATGTTAGCGGAGAGCGTGGCATTGCGCATGCCCATAAAATATCTTCTCGAGAGCGAGCACGTAACCATACATATACAGCGGATGGGACCACTGGTAAGAATTATAATACACAAGCTGGAATAAAGCAAGGGGGCGGAGTAACATAGCGAAAGGTTAGATTGAAAATAAATCTATATTTAGAAAATCGTTAAAAATTATAAAAAAAAACAACTTAGCGACTACATAAGTTTATAGTAGATTTAAGCATTGGCTTATTTATATATTGTTAAAATTACTTTCACTTTAAGTTCCTGTTAAGTATGCTGGAAATTTTATAAACCGGCATTTAAAGTGCCATAAAACAGTTTGAGTTATGTGCATATTATAACTTAAATTATGCTTACCTGATCATTTTCTTCTGATGGAAAGAGTCCACAGCTGCATTAATTACTTTTGGGAAATAAGAACCTGGCCACCAGGAGGAGGCAAAGACACCCCAGCCAAAGGCTTAAATACTCCTCCAACTTCCCTCATCCCCCAGTCATTCTGCTGAGGAACAAGAAACAGTAGAAGAACACCAGGCTGAACTCCCAAAGGGATAGGGCAAAAGAAAACCAAAAAGAAACCGAAATGGTCTCCACAAAATCCATAAAAGGAAGACCCCCAAAAATGAGCATAGCTCACAAGACCCCTCCTGACAAACAAGGAAGGCCACACCCAAACCAAGCAGAAACCACAAGGTGTAAAACCAGGCGTCGAACAGAGAACAAAGGTTTTCTCATCAAACCACAGTATCGAAAAAGACAGATGAAGACAGAGTCCTCAAGATGTCAATACTCAGAATACGTAAGTATTCAGACACAAAAACGTGTAGCAACCCAGACGAGACAAACACCTGAGTCCAACACACGCAGCATCATTAGGATGACCCCAAAGAAAACAGTTGCTGAGAAGCAAAAACCGGCCAACCGAGCATCAGATTGCCAAATAAACCTCCAGACAGAGGGCACATACTAGGCAATCTAAGCCACCAGACCTACACATAGGTCTTAACAGAAGAGCACAGGACCTCAATGAGGCCTGCCCAAGATGAACAACCATCTCAAAACCTACTACCAGCCGGGCCAGCTCAAGCGTCGGCAGGACTAAAAGAGTGGAACAGAAGAACCCCAGCTCGAAAAAAAATTAGCGAAAGAATGCCCAAAGCCATACCAGCAGAGCTCGGGTGCTAACCCGACTCCTTAGAGACAGACGAAAAGGCCGTAGACCCAAAAGATCTAGCCAAAAGGTCCAACAAGTCTCGATACAGAGCCAGAAGACTACAAATGGAACAAAACAACCCAGAGAGGATACCCTTCCTTAAAACAGGTAAACTCAGTTCCAACCTCCTGAAACAGGAGAAAACCTATAAAATGTCAGTTAAGGCCATGCAAGAAGAACTTTCCACTCCCAAGCGGAATTCAAACTTGCAACCAAGTTAAAGAAACCAATGAGCTAACCAGTAGATTAAACCAGCTGGCTTAGACAGGGACCACAACTCCAAAAGGAGGAGAACAAACCCCCCAAGACAGGTACCATAAAAAGACAGAGTACCTGCCCACAAGGCACAAAGTTATAGGCTAAACAAGAGAACCCCCTTAAAAATAGCTTGCTAGCACACAGCCAAAGTGCCGTAGCCGCAGCAGATACACTGGAAACCCTTCGCCTGCAGAGCAGCAAAGCCAATTGGTTACTTCGGCAAGCCGTCTAAGGGAAAACGGTCATCAAGGAGTAAGGCAAGCCCAAAGAGCATCAGTACTTAGAAAACCTGGGAAATCTTGACCAAGGCAATTAGGCAGACCAAAGGTCAAAGCCCAAGATCCCTGGGACTGGGGAACCCTGAACCAACCCTGGAACCTAAAAGGTCCAGTAACAACCCACAAGGGAAAAGCTGAGCGAAGCCTCAGCCACCGGAGAACCAGGGTGAGAGATCCAAGTCCCCAATTGTTTTAAGCAAACAATATCCCAGCAATTTAACCCCCCCGTCTGATATAAAAAACAGACCCACAGGGAGATACAGATGTAAAATCCAGATTAACTCGGATATCACAAGTCTCGACCCAAGGAAGAGACCACCCCTTGCCGAAGTCCAAGCTCCCCAAGAGCCAAGGCATAAAGTAGTGCAGCGACACTAGAGCCCATAGACAGACAAACAGTCACAGGACAATCAACTGTAAGGGGATACCTTGAGGACAAAGCGCTCGAGCAAAGGCAAGTCTCCACTTACATATGATCAGAGGATCTTATAAAAAAACAATGATGCCGAGCATCCCCAGCTCCTGGGCAGAACCCTAAACAGAGACCAAAAGAGACCACACCCAATAGTCCCTAAAAGGAACTATCATCTCCCAAAGGGAAAACCAGGACCCCATTAGGAGACCCCATCCCTTATAGAGAAAACGGAAAAGTCCAAAAGGTCTCAAAAAGTAAGAACCACTGAAGGAACCAGTCCAACGGGGCAATACCCCGGGCCTCAGAGAGGCCAAACTGATCCAAACCGGCAATAAAGAGGCACTAAGCCCCCAATCCTCCCGAAAGAGGAAGAAAGTTCTAGGTCCCAAGAGTATCAGAAGCAAAGGAATGTGATGCAGTGGAATTCCACTGACCCAGCCGACCAGATTGAAGGCTAAATAAGGACTGAAACAATCTCCCCTGCCTCACGGACCCACAAGTCCTCTTAGAATGCTTAGCTGAAACTTGTAAATAAAAACAAGAAGAACACAAATAATAAAGCGAGCACTCAGCGCCTCCACCGGACCAGCCAGGCAGAACAGGCGCCGCGTGTCTGAATAAGACACAAGACAGAAGATCTGACCCAAGCAGGACCAGCCACTGCCAGGGTCATAACTGTCAAGTCGTCTAAATCCTCCCTCAGAGGGGAAGAGAAAACAGACAAACATAGGACTAACAAATTCTTAACAAACTTCCGCAGAAGTAAATGGAGAGTATCAATCCCAGAGAGAGTTCCCAAAGGAAACATGTAATAAAAAAAAGACATCCTAACCGGATAAAATAAAAGATAAGGCAACCTGTAGGTTAACGCCCAAGAAGAAACAAGCATCCCGTAGAACCAGCCAAACGGAACCCTGATCATCCAAAAAAACAGGGAAGGATCTCAATAACAGACAATCAGGAGATTACGCCATCCCCCCCCCCATGTCTAATGAGGTGAACCGAAGTAGCAGACTGCAGATTCCCGTATCCGTTAAGGATAGGATTCTCCAATAACTCGAAAACATGAGTAAAACGCGAAGGTGTGCTATTCTGTAACGAAAGGCACAACACTCAGGGACAGCCACACCTGCAGGGAACTGTACAGGCCCTCCCAAGGCCAGGAGACACGGAAAATAGGGCACGAGCACAATCGCAAATAAACATCCGGACTCTGCAGACGCATAATTGCCAAAAATTTGTGGAAGTGAAAACGTGCTGCAAACCTCTGGGGGGGGGAACAAGCCGCCTTGCAAGGAGGGATAAACATAATCTGGGTTACCCGCATGTGTAGCAGTAGGGAGTGGTAGGGAACTCGCCTCTCGAAGGACAGGACACCCAGAGGCAGATGGCTCAGCGGTCCCTTGATTCCCCAAGCCTGAGGAACAAGTTGCTCTAATACAGCATATGGAACATAACTGAGTAACCTGTGTCAACGGGGCCAATTCGCATTCTTCGCAAGACGAAGAATCTGAATCTGTAATTTGAACAGTCTCAGCATCAGAATCCTCCATAACTGGATAGGGATTATGAAAAATATATGGACTATAAGAAAAACAAATCTAAATGGCACCTCACACCCACAATGGCTGGGGCACTCACCTCCTCCTGTGAACCAGACACCGGCAGACCAATTATTTTTGTTGCCCCACTGTCAGGAATGCGGAAATGGCAGACCGAAATGTAAGTATGCTTGGTCACAAGATGAACCGTACCATCCAAAAAAAGCACGCCTAACACTACACATAAGCAGATTGAATCACATAACAAACATGATTAAAAAAATCCCTGTTCAATAATCCCCCTCAGGAGATATTACCCTCGATTCCAAGACACAAAAGGAGTCTCACTGAGACCCTGTATTCTTCGTTATAAGTCCTGCCAGATAGCTTCGCAGGAAACACACAAAATAAGGTACATTTTGAAAAAGTAAAATGAAACGATCTTACCGGAATCTACGCTGTGGAACAGGAACACGGCCCTTCAAGTGTGACGGATAGTAGCATCGCCTCCGCCATGAATTTGAGAGAAGAAAGCAGGCAGCGCAGCGAAGATCGTCAACGACGATTGCTTGTGGAGCTGTTAACATGAGTCGGATAGTTTTGCATAAAGACTCTCCCTGCATCTCCGGTCTATGGGGGGTAGTTATCAAGCCGTCAACCTCAAATACGCTGGAATTCCGCAGCATATTTGTGGCGAGGCTGATTCGCCTTAGTTATCAAGCCCTAGACACCGGCAAAAGTAGGCCTAGATTTGGAGTTCGGCGGTAGCCGTCAAAACCAGCGTTAGAGGCTCCTAACGCTGGTTTTGGCCGCCCGCTGGTATTTGGAGTCAGTGATTAAAGGGTCTAACGCTCACTTTTCAGCCGCAACTTTTCCATACCGCAGATCCCCCTACGCCATTTGCGTATCCTATCTTTTCAATGGGATCTTTCTAACGCTGGTATTTAGAGTCTAACGACAAAATTCCAGCCGCCTGAAAATAGCAGGAGTTAAGAGCTTTCTGGCTAACGCCGGTTTATAAAGCTCTTAACTACTGTACCCTAAAGTACACTAACACCCATAAACTACCTATGTACCCCTAAACCGAGCTCCCCCCACATCGCCGCCACTCGATTAAAATTTTTAACCCCTAATCTGCTGACCGCCACCTACGTTATACTTATGTACCCCTAATCTGCTGCCCCTAACCCCGCCGACCCCTATATTACATTTATTAACCCCTAACCTGCCCCCCACAACGTCGCCGCCAGCTACTTAAAATAATTAACCCCTAATCTTCCGACCGCAAAGCGCCGCCACCTACGTTATCCCTATGTACCCCTAATCTGCTACCCCTAACACCGCCGACCCCTATATTATATTTATTAACCCCTAATCTGCCCCCCTCAACGTCGCCGACACCTGCCTACACTTATTAAACCCTAATCTGCAGAGCGGACCTGAGCGCTACTATAATAAAGTTATTAACCCCTAATCCGCCTCACTAACCCTATGATAAATAGTATTAACCCCTAATCTGCCCTCCCTAACATCGCCGACACCTACCTTCAATTATTAACCCCTAATCTGACGACCGGAGCTCACCGCTATTCTAATAAATTGATTAACCCCTAAAGCTAAGTCTAACCCTAACACTAACACCCCCCTAAGTTAAATATAATTTACATCTAACGAAATTAATTAACTCTTATTAAATAAATGATTCCTATTTAAAGCTAAATACTTACCTGTAAAATAAATCCTAATATAGCTACAATATAAATTATAATTACATTGTAGCTATTTTAGGATTAATATTTATTTTACAGACAACTTTGTAATTATTTTAACCATGTACAATAGCTATTAAATAGTTAAGAACTATTTAATAGCTACCTAGTTAAAATAATAACAAATTTACCTGTAAAATAAATCCTAACCTAAGATATAATTAAACCTAACACTACCCTATCAATAAAATAATTAAATAAACTACCTACAATTACCTACAATTAACCTAACACTACACTATCAATAAATTAATTAAACACAATTGCTACAAATAAATACAATTAAATAAACTAGCTAAAGTACAAAAAATAAAAAAGAACTAAGTTACAAAAAATAAAAAAATATTTACAAACATAAGAAAAATATTACAACAATTTTAAACTAATTACACCTACTCTAAGCCCCCGAATAAAAAATTCCCTACCCTATTCTAAATTAAAAAAGTTACAAGCTCTTTTACCTTACCAGCCCTGAACAGGGCCCTTTGCGGGGCATGCCCCAAGAATTTCAGCTCTTTTGCCTGTAAAAGAATAAATACAATACCCCCCCCCCAACATTACAACCCACCACCCACATACCCCTAATCTAACCCAAACCCCCCTTAAATAAACCTAACACTAAGCCCCTGAAGATCTTCCTACCTTGTCTTCACCATACCAGGTTCACCGATCCGTCCTGGCTCCAACATCTTCATCCAACCCAAGCGGGGGTTGGCGATCCATCATCCGGTGCTGAAGAGGTCCAGAAGAGGCTCCAAAGTCTTCCTCCTATCCGGCAAGAAGAGGACATCCGGACCGGCAAACATCTTCTCCAAGCGACATCTTCGATCTTCTTCCATCCGGTGCGGAGCGGGTCCATCTTGAAGCAGGCGACGCGGATCCATCCTCTTCTTCCGTTGTCTCCCGACGAATGACGGTTCCTTTAAGGGACGTCATCCAAGATGGCGTCCCTCGAATTCCGATTGGCTGATAGGATTCTATCAGCCAATCGGAATTAAGGTAGGAATTTTCTGATTGGCTGATGGAATCAGCCAATCAGAATCAAGTTCAATCCGATTGGCTGATCCAATCAGCCAATCAGATTGAGCTTGCATTCTATTGGCTGATCGGAACAGCCAATAGAATGCGAGCTCAATCTGATTGGCTGATTGGATCAGCCAATCGGATTGAACTTGATTCTGATTGGCTGATTCCATCAGCCAATCAGAAAATTCCAACCTTAATTCCGATTGGCTGATAGGATTCTATCAGCCAATCGGAATTCGAGGGACGCCATCTTGGATGACGTCCCTTAAAGGAACCGTCATTCGTCGGGAGACAACGGAAGAAGAGGATGGATCCGCGTCGCCTGCTTCAAGATGGACCCGCTCCGCACCGGATGGAAGAAGATCGAAGATGCCGCTTGGAGAAGATGTTTGCCGGTCCGGATGTCCTCTTCTTGCCGGATAGGAGGAAGACTTTGGAGCCTCTTCTGGACCTCTTCAGCACCGGATGATGGATCGCCAACCCCCGCTTGGGTTGGATGAAGATGTTGGAGCCAGGACGGATCGGTGAACCTGGTATGGTGAAGACAAGGTAGGAAGATCTTCAGGGGCTTAGTGTTAGGTTTATTTAAGGGGGGTTTGGGTTAGATTAGGGGTATGTGGGTGGTGGGTTGTAATGTTGGGGGGGGGGTATTGTATTTATTCTTTTACAGGCAAAAGAGCTGAAATTCTTGGGGCATGCCCCGCAAAGGGCCCTGTTCAGGGCTGGTAAGGTAAAAGAGCTTGTAACTTTTTTAATTTAGAATAGGGTAGGGAATTTTTTATTTTGGGGGGCTTTGTTATTTTATTAGGGGGCTTAGAGTAGGTGTAATTAGTTTAAAATTGTTGTAATATTTTTCTTATGTTTGTAAATATTTTTTTATTTTTTGTAACTTAGTTCTTTTTTATTTTTTGTACTTTAGCTAGTTTATTTAATTGTATTTATTTGTAGCAATTGTGTTTAATTAATTTATTGATAGTGTAGTGTTAGGTTAATTGTAGGTAATTGTAGGTAGTTTATTTAATTATTTTATTGATAGGGTAGTGTTAGGTTTAATTATATCTTAGGTTAGGATTTATTTTACAGGTAAATTTGTTATTATTTTAACTAGGTAGCTATTAAATAGTTCTTAACTATTTAATAGCTATTGTACCTAGTTAAAATAATTACAAAGTTGCCTGTAAAATAAATATTAATCCTAAAATAGCTACAATGTAATTATAATTTATATTGTAGCTATATTAGGATTTATTTTACAGGTAAGTATTTAGCTTTAAATAGGAATCATTTATTTAATAAGAGTTAATTAATTTCGTTAGATGTAAATTATATTTAACTTAGGGGGGTGTTAGTGTTAGGGTTAGACTTAGCTTTAGGGGTTAATCAATTTATTAGAATAGCGGTGAGCTCCGGTCGTCAGATTAGGGGTTAATAATTGAAGGTAGGTGTCGGCGATGTTAGGGAGGGCAGATTAGGGGTTAATACTATTTATGATAGGGTTAGTGAGGCGGATTAGGGGTTAATAACTTTATTATAGTAGCGCTCAGGTCCGCTCGGCAGATTAGGGGTTAATAAGTGTAGGCAGGTGTCGGCGACGTTGAGGGGGGCAGATTAGGGGTTAATAAATATAATATAGGGGTCGGCGATGTTAGGGCAGCAGATTAGGGGTACATAGGGATAACGTAGGTTGCGGCGGTTTACGGAGCGGCAGATTAGGGGTTAAAAAAAATATGCAGGTGTCAGCGATAGCGGGGGGCGGCAGATTAGGGGTTAATAAGTGTAAGGGTAGGGGTGTTTAGACTCGGGGTACATGTTAGAGTGTTAGGTGCAGACGTAGGAATTGTTTCCCCATAGGAAACAATGGGGCTGCGTTAGGAGCTGAACGCTGCTTTTTTGCAGGTGTTAGGTTTTTTTTCAGCTCAAACAGCCCCATTGTTTCCTATGGGGGAATCGTGCACGAGCACGTTTTTGAGGCTGGCCGCGTCCGTAAGCAACTCTGGTATCGAGAGTTGCATTTGCGGTAAAAATGCTCTACGCTCCTTTTTTGGAGCCTAACGCAGCATTTGTTTGAACTCTCGATACCAGAGTTAATTTTATGGTGCGGCCAGAAAAAAGCCCGCGGAGCGTTAACAGCCCTTTTACCGCCAAACTCCAAATCTAGGCCGTAGAATTTTGTGACGTAAGCTTCGATCCGCCGGACTTAGTCCGACAACAGATAGATGCTTACGTCACTCCAGATGTTCCACACACAAGTGCTGCACTATCTGACTACTTTTGCTAGTTATCAAATAACTAGCAGGTAAGCTCGGCAATTTTCCGGCCCAGCGTACCTGGTTTTCAAACCGCCGCCCTGGGAGTCTGACCATAGCGAAAGTTCATGTTCGCTGCTGCCAGACATCCCATTGATTCCTATGGGAGATGTCTGCACCTAACACCCTAACATGTACCCCGAGTCTAAACACCCCTAATCTGTCCCCCCTACACTGCCGCAACTAAATAAATGTATTACCCCTAAACCGCCGCTCCCGGAGCCCACCGCAAGCTATAATAAATATGTTAACCCCTAAACCGCCGTTCCCGGACCCCGCCGCAAGCTATACTAAATATGTTAACCCCTAAACCGCCACTCCCGGACCCCGCCGCAAGCTATACTAAATATGTTAACCCCTAAACCGCCACTCCCAGACCCCGCCGCCACCTACATGATACCTATTAACCCCTATCCTGCCCCCCCTATACCGCCGCCCTCTATAATAAAGTTATTAACCCCTATCCTGCCGATCCCGGACCTCGCTGCAACTAAATAAATAGTTTAACCCCTAAACCGCCACTCCCGGACCCCGCCGCAACCTATATTAAACTTATTAACCCCTAATCTGCCCCCCCTACACCGTCGCCACCTATAATAAATTTATTAACCCCTATCCTGCCCCTCCTACACCGCCGCAACTGTAATAAAATTATTAACCCCTAAACCTAAGTCTAACCCTAACCCTAACACCCCCCTAACTTAAATATTAATTAAATAAATCTAAATAATATTTCTCTAATTAACTAAGGCCTAGATTTGGAGTTTGGCGGTAGCCGTGAAAACCAGCGTTAGAGGCTCCTAACGCTGGTTTTAGGCTAACTCCGGTATTTGGAGTCACTCAAAATAGGGTCTAACGCTCACTTTTCAGCCGCGACTTTTCCATACCGCAGATCCCCTTACGTAAATTACGTATCCTATCTTTTCAATGGGAACTTTCTAACTCCGGTATTTAGAGTCGTGGCTGAAGTGAGCGTTAGAGCTCTAACGACAAAACTCCAGCCGCAGAAAAAAACCAGGAGTTAAGATCTTTTTGGGCTAACGCCGGTTCATAAAGCTCTTAACTACTGTGCTCTAAAGTACACTAACACCCATAAACTACCTATGTACCCCTAAACTGAGGTCCCCCCACATCGCCGCCACTCGATTAAATTTTTTAAACCCCTAATCTGCCGACCGCCACCTACGTTATACTTATGTACCCCTAATCTGCTGCCCCTAACACCGCCGACCCCTATATTATATTTATTAACCTCTAACCTGCCCCCCACAACGTCGCTGCCAGATACCTACAATAATTAACCCCTAATCTGCCAACCGCAAAGTGCCGCTACTTAAGTTATCCTTATGTACCCCTAATCTGCTGCCCCTAACACCGCCGACCCCTATATTATATTTATTAACCCCTAATCTGCCCCCCTCAACGTCGCCTCCACCTGCCTACACTTATTAACCCCTAATCTGCCGAGCGGACCGCACCGCTACTATAATAAAATTATTAACCCCTAATCTGCCTCACTAACCCTATAATAAATAGTATTAACCCCTAATCTGCCCTCCCTAACATCGCCGACACCTAAATTCAATTATTAACCCCTAATCTGCCAACCGGAGCTCACCGCTATTCTAATAAATGTATTAACCCCTAAAGCTAAGTCTAACCCTAACACTAACACCCCCCTAAATTAAATATAATTTACATCTAACGAAATTAATTATCTCTTATTAAATAAATTATTCCTATTTAAAGCTAAATACTTACCTGTAAAATAAATCCTAATATAGCTACAATATAAATAATAATTACATTGTAGCTATTTTAGGATTAATATTTATTTTACAGGCAACTTTATAATTATTTTAACCAGGTACAATAGCTATTAAATAGTTAAGAACTATTTAATAGTTACCTAGTTAAAATAATTACAAAATTACCTGTAAAATAAATCCTATCCTAAGTTACAATTAAACCTAACACTATACTATCATTAAATTAATTAAATAAAATATTTACAATTACCTACAATAAAACCTAACACTACACTATCAATAAATAAATTAAATACAATTCCTACAAATAACTACAATGAAATAAACTGACTAAAGTACAAAAAATAAAAAAGAACTAAGTTACAAAAAATAAAAAAATATTTACAAACATAAGAAAAATATTACAACAATTTTAAACTAATTACACCTACTCTAAGCCCCCTAATAAAATAACAATCAGATTGAGCTCGCATTCTATTGGCTGTTCCGATCAGCCAATCGGATTGAACTTGATTCTGATTGGCTGATTCCATCAGCCAATCAGAATATTCCTACCTTAATTCCGATTGGCTGATAGAATCCTATCAGCCAATCGGAATTCGAGGGACGCCATCTTGGATGACGTCCCTTAAAGGAACCGTCATTCTTCAGTTGGACGTCGCCGGAGGAAGATGGGTCCGCGCTGGAGGTCTTCAGGATGGAGCCGGTCGTCATCGGATGAAGATAGAAGATGCCGCTTGGAAGAAGATGGTTGCCGGTCCGGATCTACTCTTCTTCCCGGATAGGATGAAGACTTTGGACCCTCTTCTGGACTTCTTCAGCCGTCGGATGATGGATGTCTAGCCCCCGCTTGGGTTGGATGAAGATTTTGGAGCCAGGACGGTTCGGTGATACCTGGTGAGGTGAAGACAAGGTAGGAAGATCTTCAGGGGCTTAGTGTTAGGTTTATTTAAGGGGGGTTTGGGTTAGATTAGGGGTATGTGGGTGGTGGGTTGTAATGTTGGGGGGGGGTATTGTATGTTTTTTTTTACAGGCAAAAGAGCTGAATTTCTTGGGGCATGCCCCGCAAAGGGCCCTGTTCAGGGCTGGTAAGGTAAAAGAGCTTTGACATGTAGTAATTTAGAATAGGGTAGGGCATTTTTTATTTTGGGGGTCTTTGTTATTTTATTAGGGGGCTTAGAGTAGGTGTAATTAGTTTAAAATTGTTGTAATATTTTTCTTATGTTTGTAAATATTTTTTTATTTTTTGTAACTTAGTTCTTTTTTATTTTTTGTACTTTAGTTAGTTTATTTCATTGTAGTTATTTGTAGGAATTGTATTTAATTTATTTATTAATAGTGTAGTGTTAGGTTTTATTGTAGGTAATTGTAGATATTTTATTTAATTAATTTAATGATAGTATAGTGTTAGGTTTAATTGTAACTTAGGTTAGGATTTATTTTACAGGTAATTTTGTAATTATTTTAACTAGGTAACTATTAAATAGTTCTTAACTATTTAATAGCTATTGTACCTGGTTAAAATAATTACAAAGTTGCCTGTAAAATAAATATTAATCCTAAAATAGCTACAATGTAATTATTATTTATATTGTAGCTATATTAGGATTTATTTTACAGTTAAGTATTTAGCTTTAAATAGGAATAATTTATTTAATAAGAGATAATTAATTTCGTTAGATGTAAATTATATTTAATTTAGGGGGGTGTTAGTGTTAGGGTTAGACTTAGCTTTAGGGGTTAATACATTTATTAGAATAGCGGTGAGCTCCGGTCGGCAGATTAGGGGTTAATAATTGAAGTTAGGTGTCGGCGATGTTAGGGAGGGCAGATTAGGGGTTAATACTATTTATTATAGGGTTAGTGAGGCGGATTAGGGGTTAATACATTTATTATAGTAGCGGTGCGGTCCGCTCGGCAGATTAGGGGTTAATAAGTGTAGGCAGGTGGAGGCGACGTTGTGGGGGTCAGATTAGGGGTTAATAAATATAATATAGGGGTCGGCGGTGTTAGGGGCAGCAGATTAGGGGTTCATAAGGATAACGTAGGTGGCGGCGCTTTGCGGTCGGCAGATTAGGGGTTAATAAGTGTAAGTAGTTGGCGGCGACGTTGTGGGGGGCAGATTAGGGGTTAATAAATATAATATAGGGGTCGGCGGTGTTAGGGGCAGCAGATTAGGGGTACATAGGGATAATGTAAGTAGCGGCGGTTTACGGAGCGGCAGATTAGGGGTTAAAAATAATATGCAGGTGTCAGCGATAGCGGGGGCGGCAGATTAGGGGTTAATAAGTGTAAGGTTAGGGGTGTTTAGACTCGGGGTACATGTTAGGGTGTTAGGTGCAGACGTAGGAAGTGTTTCCCCATAGCAAACAATGGGGCTGCGTTAGGAGCTGAACGCTGCTTTTTTGCAGGTGTTAGGTTTTTTTTCAGCTCAAACAGCCCCATTGTTTCCTATGGGGGAATCGTGCACGAGCACGTTTTTGAGGCTGGCCGCGTCCGTAAGCAACTCTGGTATCGAGAGTTGCAGTTGCGGTAAAAATGCTCTACGCTCCTTTTTTGGAGCCTAACGCAGCATTTTTGTGGACTCTCAATACCAGAGTTATTTTTATGGTGCGGCCAGAAAAAAGCCTGCGTAGCTAACGCACCCCCTTGGCCGCCAAACTCCAAATCTAGCCGTAAATTAATCCTATTTAAAACTAAATACTTACCTATAAAATAAACCCTAAGATAGCTACAATGTAATTAATAATTATATTGTAGCTATCTTAGGATTTATATTTATTTTACAGGCAAATTTCAATTTATTTTAACTAGGTACAATAGCTATTAAATAGTTATTAACTATTTAATAGCTACCTAGCTAAAATAAAGAGAAATTAACCTATAAAATAAAAACTAACCTAAGTTACAATTACACCTAACACTACACTATACGTTAAAAAATTATTCCTATTTAAAACTAAATACTTAACTGTAAAATAAACCCTAAGATAGCTACAATGTAATTAATAATTATTTTGTAGCTATTTTAGGATTTATATTTATTTTACAGGTAACGCCGCTTGGATGATGACATCGCCCGGATGGAAGACTTCTTAAGCGCCGCCTGGATGATGACTTCATCGGATGGAAGATTTCTTCAGCGCCCCTTGGATGATGACTTCTGCCGCTCCGGATCTCCTCTTCGGTTCCATCGATGGTCGGCTGGCTGAAGACAACTCAAGGTAGGGTGATCTTCAGGGGGGTAGTGTTAGGTTTTTTAAGGGGGGTTTGGGTTAGATTAGGGGTATGTGGGTGGTGGGTTTTAATGTTGGGGGGGTTGTATTTTTCTTTTACAGGCAAAAGAGCAGAATTCTTTGGGGCATGCCCCGCAAAAGGCCCTTTTAAGGGCTGGTAAGGTAAAAGAGCTTTGAACGTTTTAATTTAGAATAGGGTAGGGATTTTTTTTATTTTGGGGGCTTTGTTATTTTATTAGGGGGCTTAGATTAAAAGTAAGTAGCTTAAAATTGTTGTAATATTTTTTAAATGTTTGTAACTTAGCTTTTTTTATTTTTTGCACTTTAGTTAGTTTATTTAATTGTAGTTATTTGTAGTTAATTTATTTAATTAATTTAATGATAGTGTAGTGTTAGGTTTAATTGTAACTTAGGTTAGGATTTATTTTACAGGTAATTTTGTATTTCTTTTAGCTAGGTAGTTATTAAATAGTTAATAACTATTTAATAACTATTCTAACTAGCTAAAATAAATACAAAGTTACCTGTAAAATAAATATAAATCCTAAAATAGCTACAATATAATTATTAATTATATTGTAGCTATCTTAGGGTTTATTTTCCAGGTAAGTTTTTAGTTTTAAATAGAAATAATTTATTAAAGTATTGTGTAGTGTTAGGTGTAATTGTAACTTAGGTTAGTTTTTATTTTACAGGTTAATTTCTCTTTATTTTAGCTAGGTAGCTATTAAATAGTTAATAACTATTTAATAGCTATTGTACCTAATTAAAATAAATTGAAATTTGCCTGTAAAATAAAAATAAATCCTAAGATAGCTGCAATATAATTATTATTTATATTGTAGCTATATTAGGGTTTATTTTAAAGGTAAGTATTTAGTTTTAAATAGGATTAATTTAGTTAATAAGAGAAATATTATTTAGATTTATTTAATTAATATTTAAGTTAGGGGGGTGTTCGGGTTAGACTTAGGTTTAGGGGTTAATAATTTTATTACAGTGGCGGCGGTGTAGGGGGGGCAGGATAGGGGTTAATAAATGTATTATAGGTGGCGACGGTGTAGGGGGGGCAGATTAGGGGTTAATAAGTTTAATATAGGTTGCGGCAGGGTCCGGGAGCGGCGGTTTAGGGGTTAACATATATATTATAGCTTGCGGAGGGCTCCGGGAGCAGCGGTTTAGTGGTTAAACTATCCTGCTGATCCCGGCGAGGTCCGGGATCAGCAGGATAGGGGTTAATAACTTTTTTATAGAGGGCGGCGGTATAGGGGGGGCAGGATAAGGGTTACTAGGTATAATGTAGGTGGCGGCGGGGTCCGGCAGTGGCGGTTTAGGGGTTAATACATTTATAAGAGTTGCGGTGGGGTCTAGGAGCGGCGGTTTAGGGGTTAATAACTTTATTGAGTTGCGGGGGGCTCCGGGGGCGCCGGTATAGGGGGTAGAACAGTGTAGTTAGTGTGGGTGCTTAGTGACAGCTTATCAATAAAGCTGGGAAAAAGCCGAAAAGCAGCGAGATCGGATGAGTGATAACTCTCACAATCCGCTGCTCATCGCCCCGTACTTGGTGCGCGGCTTTTTGACAGCTTTATTGATAACTTAGGCGCAATTTTGCAGGTCCGCGGCGGCGATGGTAGGCGAGCTTAGGCGGGCGTATTGAACCGGCGAAGGCAGGTAAAGTAGACGGCTTGATAACTACCCCCCTATAACTTTCATCCAGACCCTCACTGAGAGACTGATAGGACTACTTAAAACTCCCGTCCCATGTCGAAGAGTACTACCCTCCATAAGAGACAAAACAAACTTCTGACACTTCTCTGCCAACCTCCTGGGACGAAAGGCAAAGAATGACTGGGGGATGAGGGGAGTAGGAGGAGTATTTAAGCCTTTGGCTGGGGTGTCTTTCCCCCTCATGGTGGCCAGGTTCTTATTTCCCAAAAGCTGTGGACTCTTTCCATTTAAGAAGAAAAAAAGGGTTAACTAAGGTAAAACAGTATGTGGAAAAAAACGCTTATAAGTATTTTAATAAAATTTCCAAAAATCTGCAAAATGACTTAAAGTTTAGTGTTCCCAGGTCTAGCTACTCCACCTCCCTTATCAGTGTCTTACTCTAAACCCTTAGGTATCATATAACAGTGTGCATGTGAAGATAATTACTTATGCAAGTAAGGGGGGTTTGAGGAAGGACAAAAGATAATGCTATTGTTTGTTGCCAAGAGGCTTGCTTTTTTCCATGGGGATAATGTCACATGCTTTGTGAAAGCTTCAGCATTATACTGCGCACTGCTTTGTCAGGTGTCATGTGACTATGGCCCCTACCGTGCATGTGCATTAGTGCATTCTGCTGTAGCTGTGGCATTGATAGCACCTTCCGTATATGGAAATGCCCAGGGGGGATCTTGCTGCAAACAAAACTATGCCTTAATTAAAGGGGTTAATGAGGGTTAAAAAATAAACCATTTGGCAGGTAAGCTTTGTCTGCAGTATATAGAAACGTATGTTAGTTCATACTGTTTTATATCCCTTTAAAGGGACAGTCTATGCCAGAATTTTTATTGTTTAAAAGTATAGATAATCCTTTTACTACCCATTCCCTAATTTTGCATAACCAACACAGCTATATTAAAACACTTTTTACCTCCGTGATTACCTTGTATCTAAGCCTCTGCAGAATTCACCCCTCATCTCAGTTCTTTTGACAGACTTGCATTTAGCCAATCAGTGCTTACTCCTAGGTAACTCCATATGCGTGGGCACAATGTTATCTATATGGAACACATGCACTAACGCCCTCTAGTAGTGAAAAACTGTCAAATGCATTAAAATAAAAGGTGGTCCTCTAGAGAAATTAGCATATGAGCCTACCTAGGTTTAGCTTTCAACTTAGAATACCAAGAGAACAAAGCAAAATGTGTGATAAACGTAAATTGGAAAATTGCATGTCCTATATGAATCATAAATGTTTTTTTGGACTAGACTGTCCCTTTAAGTGCCTTTTTTATTTTTACTGGATATTCTGTTTGAATACTGGACACATGATAACCCTTATTAAGGAAGGTAAAATAATGTAGATGATTGCGACAATTTGCAACATTATGCTGTATACTTAAAGTGAAGGTAAAGTTTTGCTTTTTTGATGCCTGTATTCTATTATTCATCTAGTACAGTGGTTCTCAACCAAAGTGACCTCAAGGCCCGGTAAACTTTAGCTGGACATGTCCAGGGCACGGTATATATATATATATACTGTATATATATACTTACTCTCTCTCTATATATATATATATATACTGTATATATATACTTACTCTCTATATATATATATATATATACTGTATATATATACTTACTCTCTCTATATATATATATATATATACTGTATATATATACTTACTCTCTCTATATATATATATATATACTGTATATATATACTTACTCTCTCTATATATATATATATATACTGTATATATATACTTACTCTCTCTATATATATATATATATACTGTATATATATACTTACTCTCTCTATATATATATATATATATACTGTATATATATACTTACTCTCTCTATATATATATATATATATACTGTATATATATACTTACTCTCTCTATATATATATATATATATATACTGTATATATATACTTACTCTCTCTCTATATATATATATATATACTGTATATATATACTTACTCTCTCTATATATATATATATATACTGTATATATATACTTACTCTCTATATATATATATATATATAGATATATATAGATATATATAGATATATATATATAGAGAGAGAGAGAGTAAGCATCAGGGATTTGCCCTATCAGTAACTAAGCAGTTCAGTGTGGGTTTTGTGGGGGCCCTGGAGTGTGGGGGTCCTGCCGAGGGTCTGTCGCTGTGAGGGCCATGGAGTGTGAGGTCTGGCCCTGGAGTTTGGGGGCCCTTTCTTTGGCCCTTAATGTTGGGGGTCCTGGCTCTGGAGGTTGATGGGCCTGTTGGGGTTAGGGCAGGGAGGCTACCATGTTTATTTGCATACATTTGAATACATTTGGGTCAGTGTGAGACAGTTTTCCTGGGGCCTTGATTGGTCTCAGTCTGCCCCTTGTGTGCAGTGGGGTAAGAGTGTGCAGTGGGGGCATGACAGGTCAGGGCCCACCAGCAGGGCTATCACGGCCCGGTACTGGGCCACGGCCCGGCTGTTGAGAAACCAGGATCTAGTATATACTGTGATCTCTAAGTTTTTTTTCATCATTGTATATATATTATTGTATTTTTAAACGTTTATATTTACAGTCTCTGCTGTTCTTCGCTCCTCCCTCCTTTCATTTCCTGATTTTTCACCCGCTCTGTACGTACTTCCAAAGTGCGTTGCCGATTTACGGCTCACTTGTGCATGCGCAGCTTATGCCGAACATTCGATTTGCGCCTGGTGAAAGAAAAAATCTTAGACCTAAAGCGCTGGCGTCAATATTCCTTGCAACAGCCAAGACGATGCCTGGCGAAATAAAAAAAGCGCATGCGCTAAACTGTAACGAGCTGTGAGAAGAAAGGAAAGGAAGTGATTGCCGCGCATGCGCATATAGAACAATAAATCGGTGACATCATATGACGGCCGCCTAACGGCCAGTGTTTCAATTGGATAGTCAGAAAACATGACCGGTATTATGGAAAAAAATAAAAGAAACGCGTTGTTTTAAAAGGGTTCGGAATCGGATCAAGAAACAGTAATAAATAGATAAATATAGCGATTATAACATTTTCATGACTTAAAGTCCCATTTATTTTAATAGCATTTACAGGGGCAAAAGTGTAATATGTGAAACTTTACCTTCACTTTAAGATACAGAATTGGTTTATTTTGCCTATAGTCCATGGTGCAAGCACATTTTCTAAAACAAAAATATATTTTTAAATAAACCTTGTTATACGTTAGATTTATCTCCCAGTCTCAGTGTCTGGCTACCTGCTGCCTTTTTACGTCACAATTTTATGTTCTCTTTCACACTAAATCTTACCTGATTTAAATTTGGTGGTAGCCATATCATATCCACACACTTAAAAGATTCCCCATAGCCAGCAGCCACGAGACAGGACAGAGACAGCCAGAAAGAGAAGGTCCCCATGTCTTTGTGGACAGTAAAATGTGCCCTAATCACAGAGAATGTAATTTATATGTCCCAGCACCCACCCACTGATGCCTGCTAGTGTCCTCTATGCAGCCACCATCTACTTGCCAGGAGATCAGAGAACAAAGGACAGATCAGTATTGCAGATCAAATATTGACCAACTCCCTGCTATTCTGATACCAATTCGATAACAAAATGTAACTCTGCCAGTTTAGTGAGATGAGACGTACTGTGCTGGAAGCAGTAGTGCCAATATTTCTTTATAGCGTATATGAGTATATATGGGTATGATAACTACACATGTAAACTAAAGATATATTATCCTTCCACTTCATATATACATTACTCCATAACATGTATAAAAAGTACTGGCAGCAGCAATGCCAGCATCCCCATACACAATGACATGTATACCCCTCTTAGGCAGCAATGCCAGCCTTCCCTACACAATGGCATGTATACCCCTCTTAGGCAGCAATGCCAGCCTCCCCTACACAATGGCATGTATACCCCTCTTAGGCAGCAATGCCAGCCTCTCCTACACCATGACATGTATACCCCTCTTAGGCAGCAATGCCAGACTCCCCTACACAATGGCATGTATACCTCTCTTACGCCTAGATTTAGAGTTTGGCGTTAGTCGTCAAAACCAGCGTTAGAGGCTCCTAACGCTGGTTTTGGGCTACCGCTGGTATTTAGAGTTTTGTAGGTAAGGGTCTAACGCTCACTTTGCAGCCGCGACTTTTCCATACCGCAGATCCCCTTACGCCATTTGCGTATCCTATCTTTTCAATGGGATCTTTCTAACGCTGGTATTTAGAGTCTTGGCTGAAGTGAGCGTTAGAAATCTAACGACAAACCTCCAGCCACAGAAAAAAGTCAGGAGTTAAGAGCTTTATGGGCTAATGCCGGTTTATAAAGCTCTTAACTACTGTGCTCTAAAGTACACTAACACCCATAAACTACCTATCTACCCCTAAACCGAGGCCCCCCCACATCACCGCCACTCTAATAATTTTTTTAACCCCTAATCTGCCGACCGCACACCGCTGCCACCTACGTTATCCCTATGTACCCCTAATCTGCTGCCCCTAACACCGCCGACCCCTATATTATGTTTATTAACCCCTAATCTGCCGCCCCCAACGTCGCCGCCAGCTACCTACAATTATTAACCCCTAATCTGCCGACCGGACCTCACCGCTACTATAATAAATGTATTAACCCCTAATCCGCCTCACTAACCCTATAATAAATAGTATTAACCCCTAATCTGCCCTCCCTAACATCGCTGACACCTAATTTCAAGTATTAACCCCTAATCTGCCGACCGGACCTCACCGCTACTCTAATAAATGTATTAACCCCTAAAGCGGAATTAAGGTAGGAAAAATCTGATTGGCTGATGGAATCAGCCAATCAGATTCAAGTTCAATCCGATTGGCTGATCAAATCAGCCAATCAGATTGAGCTCGCATTCTATTGGCTGATCGGAACAGCCAATAGAATGCGAGCTCAATCTGATTGGCTGATTCAATCAGCCAATCAGATTTTCCCTACCTTAATTCCGATTGGCTGATAGAATCCTATCAGCCAATCAGAATTCGAGGGATGCCATCTTGGATGACGTCATTTAAAGGAACCTTCATTCGGACTTAGGACGTCGGAAGAAGAGGATGGATCCGCGCTGGAGGTCTTCAAGATGGAGCCGCTCGTCATCGGATGAAGATAGAAGATGCCGCTTGGAAGAAGATGGTTGCCGGTCCGGATCTCCTCTTCTGCGCGGATAGGATGAAGACTTTGGAGCCTCTTCTGGACTTCTTCTTGCCGCTTGTTAGAAGACTTCAGCCGGATGATGGATCTCCAGCCCCCGCTTGGGCTATGGATCTCCAGCCCCCGCTTGGGCTTGGATGAAGACTTCGAAGCCTGGAACGATCGGTGATACCTGGCATGGTGAAGACAAGGTAGGAAGATCTTCAGGGGCTTAGTGTTAGGTTAATTTAAGGGGGGTTTGGGTTAGATTAGGGGTATGTGGGTGGTGGGTTGTAATGTTGGGGGGGGTATTGTATGTTTTTTTTTACAGGCAAAAGAGCTGAATTCTTTGGGGCATGCCCCGCAAAAAGCCCTTTTAAGGGCTGGTAAGGTAAAATATCTTTTCTATTTTAATTTTAGAATAGGGTAGGGCATTTTTTTTATTTTGGGGGGCTTTATTTTATTAGGGGGCTTAGAGTAGGTGTAATTAGCTTAAAATTGTTGTAATATTTTTATTATGTTTGTAATTAATTTTTTTATTTTTTGTAACTTAGCTTTTTTTATTTTTTGTACTTTAGTTAGTTTATTTAATTGTATTTATTTGTAGGTATTTTATTTAATTAATTTATTGATAGTGTAGTGTTAGGTTTAATTGTAACTTAGGTTAGGATTTATTTTACAGGTAATTTTGATATTATTTTAACTAGGTAGCTATTAAATAGTTATTAACTATTTAATAGCTATTGTACCTGGTTAAAATAAATACAAAGTTGCCTGTAAAATAAATATTAATCCTAAAATAGCTACAATATAATTATTATTTATATTGTAGCTATATTAGGGTTTATTTTACAGGTAAGTATTTAGCTTTAAATAGGAAAAAGTTATTTAATAAGAGTTAATTTATTTCGTTAGATTTAAATTATATTTAATTTAGGGGGTTGTTAGTGTTAAGGTTAGACTTAGCTTTAAGGGTTAATACATTTATTAGAGTAGCGGTGAGGTCCGGTCGGCAGATTAGGGGTTAATACTTGAAGTTA
>NC_069505.1:571903076-572028027 GCF_027579735.1 Bombina bombina | reverse complement strand
GTCTTATATACACAGCTAAGGCAGCAGCAGTGACAGTTTCTCTTGCACAATGACATATATACACAGCTAAGGCAGCAGCAGTGACAGTTTCTCTTGCACAATGACATATATACACAGCTAAGGCAGCAGCAGTGACAGTTTCTCTTGCACAATGACATATATACACAGCTAAGGCAGCAGCAGTGACAGTTTCTCTTGCACAATGACATATATACACAGCTAAGGCAGCAGCAGTGACAGTTTCTCTTGCACAATGACATATATACACAGCTAAGGTAGCAGCAGTGTCATTTTCTCTTGCACAATGACATATATACACAGCTAAGGCAGCAGCAGTGACAGTTTCTCTTGCACAATGACATATATACACAGCTAAGGCAGCAGCAGTGACAGTTTCTCTTGCACAATGACATATATACACAGCTAAGGCAGCAGCAATGTCAGTTCTCTTGCACAATGACATATATACACAGCTAAGGTAGCAGCAGTGTCAGTTTTGTCTTGTACAATGACATATATACACAGCTAAGGCAGCAGCAGTGACAGTTTCTCTTGCACAATGACATATATACACAGCTAAGGTAGCAGCAGTGACAGTTTTGTCTTGCACAATGACATATATACACAGCTAAGGTAGCAGCAGTGACAGTTTTGTCTTGCACAATGACATACATACACAGCTAAGGCAGCAGCAGTGACAGTTTCTCTTGCACAATGACATATATACACAGCTAAGGCAGCAGCAGTGTCAGTTTCTCTTGCACAATGACATATATACACAGCTAAGGCAGCAGCAGTGACAGTTTCTCTTGCACAATGACATATATACACAGCTAAGGCAGCAGCAGTGACAGTTTCTCTTGCACAATGACATATACACACAGCTAAGGCAGCAGCAGTGACAGATTTTCTTGCACAATGACATATATACACAGCTAAGGCAGCAGCAGTGTCAGTTTCTATTGCACAATGACATATATACACAGCTAAGGCAGCAGCAGTGACAGTTTTGTCTTGCACAATGACATATATACACAGCTAAGGCAGCAGCAGTGACAGTTTTTCTTGCACAATGACATATATACACAGCTAAGGCAGCAGCAGTGACAGTTTCTCTTGCACAATGACATATATACACAGCTAAGGCAGCAGCAGTGACAGTTTTTCTTGCACAATGACATATATACACAGCTAAGGCAGCAGCAGTGACAGTTTCTCTTGCACAATGACATATATACACAGCTAAGGCAGCAGCAGTGTCAGTTTTGTCTTGCACAATGACATAAATACACAGCTAAGGCAGCAGCAGTGACAGTTTCTCTTGCACAATGACATATATACACAGCTAAGGTAGCAGCAGTGACAGTTTTGTCTTGCACAATGACATATATACAGAGCTAAGATAACAGCAGTGCCAGTCTCCCCTGACCAATGACATATATACAAAGCTAAGGCAGCAGCAGTGACAGTTTCTCTTGCACAATGACATATATACAAAGCTAAGGCAGCAGCAGTGACAGTTTCTCTTGCACAATGACATATATACACAGCTAAGATAACAGCAGTGCCAGTCTCCCCTGAACAATGACATATATACACAGTTAAGATAACAGCAGTGACAGTTTTGTCTTGCACAATGACATATATACACAGCTAAGATAACAGCAGTGACAGTTTTGTCTTGCACAATGACATATATACACAGCTAAGATAACAGCAGTGCCAGTCTCCCCTGAACAATGACATATATACACAGCTTAGGCAGCAGCAGTGCCAGCCTCCCCTTTTCTGTATATAGATAAATAAGAGATTTGCTCTGATGGAGGAATTCTGCAGGAGGTGCAGCAGATGTACCTCCCAACCATGCTAGACCTTGCTTGTATGAACCAGGGACATACACTGATCAGCGAGAACATTAAAACCGCCTGCTAATATTGTGTAAGTGCCCCTCGTGCTGCCAAAACAGCTCTGATGCGTCAATGCATGGACTCCACAAGACCTCTGAACGTGTCCTATGGTATCTTGCACCAAGACATTAGCAGCAGAGTCTTTAAGTTCTGCAAGTTGTGAGGTGGGACCTCCATGGACCGGATATGTTGTTCCAACACATCCCATAGATGCTCAATCGCATTGAGATCCGCAGAATTTGGAGGCCAAGGCAACACCTTAAACTCTTTGTTGTGTTTCTCAAACCATTCCTGAAAAATGTTTGCAGTGTGGCAGGGTGCATTATCCTGCTGAAAGATGCCACTGACATCAGGGAACACCATTGCCATGAAGAGGTGTAGGTGGTCTGCAACAATCTCTAGGTAGGTGGTACGTGTCACAGTAACATTGACATGAACAGGGCCAGCTCAATATATTGTGCTGTCTGGGTCAAAGAATGAAATTACGTCCCGTCCCCTCCACAGTAGTTTAAGTTCCTATTAGCATATCAACCTAGTAGCCTGGGCGCTGACCTTACTAAGCCTATCTGCAGGAAACCAATGTGTATGTACAATTGTTCAATAAGTGGGAAGGTAGTTAGGGAAGAGATGCACTTGTCCCAACTTGAATGTTTCCCCTGACCAATTTTGTGTCTTTGTGCATGATGAGGTTATGCTCCTGGGAACCTGCTACTTCCCCCACAGAGACAGAGGACACGAATGGTCTGGGTCTGACAATGACTGTCAAGTGCTGCCTGGGTCCATTGAACACACTTGGCCTCATGGTTGAGCTGGCCCTGCATGAGTGCCAGGACCCAAGATTTCCCAGCAGAACATTGCCCAGAGCATAACACTGCCTCCGCTGACCTATCTTCTTCCCATAGTCCATCCAACGGTCATCTCTTCCCCAGGTAGACTACCCTCTCGGCCATCCAACTGATCTATAAGTAAATGTCATTCATTAGACCAGGCAACCTTTTTCCATTGCTCCATGGTCCAGTTCTGATGCTCACGTCCCCATTGAAGGCGCTTTCGGCAGTGGACAGGGGTCATCATGGGTACTCTGACGGGTCTGAGGCTACGCATCCCCATACACAGCAAACTGCAATGCATTGTGTTTTCTGACACCTTTCTATCATGGCCAGCATTTGTTTTTTCAGCAATCTAAGCTA
The DNA here is from genome assembly GCF_027579735.1 of Bombina bombina. Taxonomy (NCBI): domain Eukaryota; kingdom Metazoa; phylum Chordata; class Amphibia; order Anura; family Bombinatoridae; genus Bombina; species Bombina bombina. The sequence continues at coordinate 572,024,930 of NC_069505.1, read as the reverse complement.
CAGTATTTCTTCTGTGTAATAGGAACTTACAGGCTAGCCTTCGCCCCCACGTGCATCAATGATCCTTGGGCACCCATGACCCTGATGCTGGTTTACCAGTTGTCCTTCCTTGCACCACTTTTAGTAGGTACTAACCACTGCATACTGGCAACACCTTGATCCTTTATTTCGTCGTTTGAAACATAACAATCTTTGCCCATTGTATTCCAACTTATCCTGAAAATTTCAGTACTGCAGTACCAGATACAGAAATGCTATGCAAACAAAAGTCAGCAGAAGAAATTACACTTTCCATGGGGGTCAGAGAATAATGTACTAAAATGTTAATTTTCAATTTCTCTATACAGAAAAATATTAAAATTGGGCTTTTGCGTACAGAGGGAAATATAGGGAGGTCTGCGCTCCCTGCAGGCTCAGCTTATTTGAATGTGTCATGATACAATGAGCAATGTCTATTTCAAATACAAAAAGAAACCTAAATGATACATATATTTTGTACCCCGCAGCTGGTGCAACAAGTCTCTAGAAACGTGTTAAGGGGCAACAGATTTTTTGTATATTGTCCCTTTACACATGGTATATAGTAAATAGATAATTGACAGATGAAGAGTTAACCCCCTTATCACATATAAAAACGCTAACTCAGCACATTTATTCGCACCTTAGGTTACTGACACAAGAAGAAGGTACCTGTAACCCCAAATCAGACAGACTTGCCAAATGCTATGGCAATGAAATACGGTATTTGTATAAAGAGCAAAGTTTTATTTACAGCAGGAAAAGAAAAAAAAGTAGGGTAAAAAAAAGTGAAAAAGCAGAGCCAACGAAGAGATGTCAGACTTGAGAGGATAGGGGCAGAAACGTATATTTAATTTTTTATTTTTTTAAAAACATATATTTGATTTAAAGGGACAGTCTACTCTAAATGTTTTATTGTTTTTAAACAGATAATCCCTTTATTAACCATTCCCCAGTTTTGCATAACCAACACAGTTATATTAATATGTTTTACCTCTGTGATTACCTTGTATCTAAGCCTCTGCAGTCTGCCCCCTTATTTCAGTTCTTTTGACAGACTTGCATTTTAGCAAATCAGTGCTGACTCCTAGGTACCTCCACGGGCATGAGCAAAATGTGGAAGCAAAAACATGCTGCAACCTCCGGGGGGGAACAAGCCGCCCTGCAAGGAGGGATAAACATAATCTGGGTTACCCGCATGTGTAGCAGTAGGGAGCGGTAGGGAACTCGCCTCTCGAAGGACAGGACACCCAGAGGCGGATGGCTCAGCGGTCCCTTGATTCCCCGAGCCCGAGGAACATGGTGCTCTAATACGGCATATGGAACATAACTGAGTGACCTGTGTCAACAGGGCCAATTCGCATTCTTTGCAAGACGAAGAATCTGAATCTGTAATTTGAACAATCTTAGCATCAGAGTGCTCCATAACTGGATTGAGATTATGAAAAATATATAGACTATAAGAAAAACAAAACTAAACGGCACCTCACACCCACAATGGCTGGGGCACTCATTACCTCCTGTGAACCAGACACCGGCAGACCAATTATTTTCGTTGCCCCACTGTCAGGAATGCGGAAATGGCAGACCGAAACGTAACAAGGTGAACCGTACAGTCCAAAAAATGAGTGCCCAACCATAAGGTCGCGTCACTTCCAAGGCCTAAATGTTCCAAGCCATGAGCCCAGATAATACTACACATAAGCAGATTGAATCACATAACAAACATGATTAAAAAAAACCCTGTTCAGTAATCCCCCTCAGGAGATATTAACCCTCAATTCCAAGACACAAAAGGAGTCTCACTGAGACCCTGTATTCTTCGTTATAAGTCCCGCCAGATAGCTTTGCAGGAAACACACAAAATATGGTACATTTTGAAGAAGTAAAATAAATTGATCTCACCGGAATCTATGCCGTGGAACAGGAACACGGCCCTTCAAGTGTGACGGATAGTAGCATCGCCTCCGCCATGAATATGAAAGAAGAAAGCAGGCAGTGAAGCAAAGATCGTCAACGCTGATTACTTGTGGAGCTGTTAACATAAGTCGGGATAGTTTCGCATAAAGACTCTCCCTGCATCTCCGGACTATAACTTTCATCAAGGCCCTCACTGAGAGACTGATAGGATTACTTAAAACTCCCGTCCCATGTCGAAAAGAACTACCCTCCATAAGAGACAAAACAAACTTCTGACACTTCTCTGCCAACCTCCTGGGACGAAAGGCAAAGAATGACTGGGGGATGAGGGGAGTAGGCGGAGTATTTAAGCCTTTGGCTGGGGTGTCTTTCCTCCTCATGGTGGCCAGGTTCTTATTTCCCAAAAGCTGTGGACTCTTTCCATTTAAGAAGAAAAAAAGGGTTAACTGAGGTAAAACAGTATGTGGAAAAAAAAGCTTATAAGTATTTTAATAAAATTTCCAAAAATCTGCAAAATGACTTAAAGTTTAGTGTTCCCAGGTCTAGCTACTCCACCTCCCTTATCAGTGTCTTACTCCAAACCCTTAGGTATCATATAACAGAGTGTGCATGTGAAGATAATTACTTATGCAAGTAAGGGGGGTTTGAGGAAGGACATAAGATAATGCTATTGTTTGTTGCCAAGAGGCTTGCTTTTTTCCATGGGGATAATGTCACATGCTTTGTGAAAGCTTCAGCATTATACTGTGCACTGCTTTGTCAGGTGTCATGCGACTATGGCCCCTACCGTGCATGTGCACAAGTGCATTCTGCTGTAGCTGTGGCATGGATAGCACCTTCCATATATGGAAATGCCCAGGGGGGAGCTTGCTGCAAACAAAACTATGCCTTAATTAAAGGGGTTAATGAGGGTTAAAAAATAAACCGTTTGGCAGGTAGGCTTTGGCTGCAGTATATAATTAGAAACTAATGTTAGTTCATACTGTTTTATATCCCTTTAAAGGGACAGTCTACACCAGAATTTTTATTGTATAAAAGTATAGATAATCCTTTTATTACCCATTCCCTAGTTTTGCATAACCAACACGGTTATATTAAAACACTTTTTACCTCTGCGATTACCTTGTATCTAAGCCTCTGCAGACTGCTCCTTATCTCAGTTATATTAATATACTTTTTACCTCTGTGATTACCTTGTATCTAACCCGCTGCAGACTGCTCCTTATCTCAGTTATATTAATGCTTTTTTTACCTCTGTGATTAACTTGTATCTAAGCCTCTGCAGACTCACCCCTTTACTTTCTTTTGACAGACTTGCATTTAGCCAATCAGTGCTTACTCCTAGGTAACTCCATGTGCGTGGGCACAATGTTATCTATATTGAACACATGCACTAATGCCCTCTAGTAGTGAAAACCTGTCAAATGCATTCAGATAAGAGGCGGCCTTCTAGGGCTAAGAAATTAGCATATGAGCCTACCTAGGTTTAGCTTTCAACTAAGAATACCAAAAGAACAAAGCAAAATTTGTGATAAACGTAAATTGGAAAATTGCATGTCCTATCTGAATCATAAATGTTTTTTTGGACTAGACTGTCCCTTTAAGTGCCTTTTTTATTTTTACTGGATATTCTGTTTGAATACTGGACACATGATAACCCTTATTAAGGAAGGTAAAATAATGTAGATGATTGCGACAATTTGCAACATTATGCTGTATACTTAAGATACAGAATTGGTTTATTTTGCCTATGGTCCATGGTGCAAGCACATTTTCTAAAACAAAAATATATTTTTAAATAAACCTTGTTAGACGCTCGATTTATCTCCCAGTCTCAGTGTCTGGCTACCTGCTGCCTTTTTACGTCACAATTTTATGTTCTCTTTTCACACTAAATCTTACCTGATTTAAATTTGGTGGTAGCCATTTCAGTTCCTCACACATCAAAAAATTTAAATGTGTTGGGCGGGGCTTAAAAAATATAAAAGTAATATAAATAAAATTCTAAATAAAGTCATATATTTTAATACACTTAGGCAGCAAATCAAATACAAGCTCAAACTACTGGTATGGCTATGTGAGCTCTGTATTTAATTAGCCTTTGCAAAGACATTGCTAAATATTTCTTATCTTAATTGGACATTTAATAATAAATTCTTTAAAACTGCTCTCTGCATTCCCCATTAATATTCTAGATTCTGGCCTTTAAAGTCAGCAAAAATGCACAGTAGCACACTACATAGCATACACTTACACATGCAGATACACACACACACTACATAGCATACACTTATACATGCAGATACACACACACTAAATAGCATACACTTATACATGCAGATACACACACACTACATAGTATACACTTATACATGCAGATACACAAACACTACATAGCATACACTTATACATGCAGATACACACACACTACATAGCATACACTTATACATGCAGATACACACACACACACTACATAGCATACACTTATACATGCAGATACACACACACTACATAGCATACACTTATACATGCAGATACACACACACTACATAGCATACACTTATACATGCAGATACACACACACTACATAGCATACACTTATACATGCAGATACACAAACACTACATAGCATACACTTATACATGCAGATACACACACACTACATAGCATACACTTACACATGCAGATACACACACACTACATAGCATACACTTATACATGCAGATACACAAACACTACATAGCATACACTTATACATGCAGATACACACACACTACATAGCATACACTTATACATGCAGATACACACACACTACATAGCATACACTTATACATGCAGATACACAAACACTACATAGCATACACTTATACATGCAGATACACACACTACATAGCATACACTTATACATGCAGATACACACACACTATATAGCATACATGTATACATGCAGATACACACACACTACATAGCATACACTTATACATGCAGATACACACACACACTACATAGCATACACTTACACATGCAGATACACACACTACATAGCTTACACTTATACATGCAGATACACACACACACACTACATAGTATACTCTTACACATGCAGATACACACACACTACATAGCATACACTTACACATGCATATACACACACACTATATAGCATACACTTACACATGCAGATACACACACACTACATAGCATACACTTATACATGCAGATACACACACACTACATAGCATACACTTACACATGCAGATACACACACTACATAGCTTACACTTATACATGCAGATACACACACACACACTACATAGCATACACTTACACATGCAGATACACACACACTACATAGCATACACTTATACATGCAGATACACACACACATTACATAGCATACACTTACACATGCAGATACACAGACACTATATAGCATACACTTACACATGCAGATACACACACTACATAGCATACACTTATACATGCAGATACACACACACATTACATAGCATACACTTTCATATATATTTTATTACATTGTAATTATTAATATAATTTTGTTATTCAGCATCAAAATATATATTAAATTCATAGGTTAGGAAACAGAATTTCAATACATTTTTTTATTACCTTATTTATTTTCTTTATTTATATTATTGCATTTAATATTTTTTAGCTTTTTCAATAAGATAATATTGATGCTTATGTTTATTCAACATAATGAATTTAAAATTATGTTATTTAGAGATTTCTTTAATTTATCTATAGAAATAATTATGTTTTGTTAGATTTAACGTTAAGTTATATTAAAATAATATGTTAATTATAAGGCAATCATTGTGCATGTATACAAAAATATAAAATCGTGTATAGTTATAATGTGATTTAAATGTTATCCCAACAGTGTTTCATATTCATATATATACTTATGCTTTTTATGTGTACATGCACATATATTTTTTGTCTTAATTGAGCAGTTCTAGTTTTTGGTTCACTCACATCTTTTGTTCATATAGCCTACACATTAACATGATTAAAGTTGAGCAATCTAATAGTTACTTACTAATAAGTCACAGAAGGGTTAACCAGCACCAATCATCATCCCTATATATTCTTTACCTGTTAACACATACACTTATCTCTCTGACGAAGTGTGTTTTCACACACGAAACGCGTAAGAGGCCTATTCTGTTGCACCTGCAAGGGTTCTATTTTTGTTTTTGTACTAGTTTTGCACCATTAAACTGAAAAAAAGTTTTCATCTGTCTTCGACTTGGTGACTGTCTTCTTTGTTGTCACTACATAGCATACACTTACACATGCAGATACACACACACTACATAGCATACACTTACACATGCAGATACACACACTACATAGCATACACTTATACAGGCAGATACACACACACTACATAGCATACACTTGCACATGCAGATACACACACTGCATAGCATATACTTACACATGCAGATACACACTGTCACACACACTACATAGCATACACTTATACATGCAGATACACACACACTCCGTAGCATACACTTATACAGGCAGATACACACACACTACATAGCATAAACTTATACATACAGATACACATACACTACATAGCATACACTTATACATGCAGATACACACACACTACATCATATATGGGTATCTGTAATTCATTGTATGGGGTCCTGGGGTTGGCAAGCACATTAGCTGGCAGTCTGAGGCTGCCACTGTTCGTTACCCTGGTATTAGCACTGCTCATTACATAAAACTGAAGGCATGCTAGTATTATCACCAGGGGTTAGACGTCATCACTACCAGAGGCTAGAGGTCACCATTACCCATGGTCAGAGTGTATACAGCCTTCTTACTCCTGCTTAACCCACACACCATTCCTTTTCCTCTAGTCCTAATGGCATTAAGAGCAACTCCAAGTAGTGCTACCAAGATGTCACCTTTTGAACTGATGACTGGTAGAAGAATGGTTCTACCCCAGCATCTACTAAACCGTACATCAGACCAAAACTTGATAAATGCTGCCAATACGCATCAATATGTGGAGAACCTAAGAAAGCACCTGCAATATGCCGTTGCATTTGCTCAAAGGAACTTAGAAAAGTCTGCACTGCCACTAAAACCTATTATGATCTCAAAACGTCCAAAAAGGAATATGAAATAAATGATAACGTTTATCTTTATAACTTTGGAAGAGATCAGGTTAAGGAGAAGAAATATCTTCTATCATGGAAGGGTCCTTTTGTCATTACTGACAACATATCTCCAGTGGCCTATAAAATTAGGATCCCCAAAAATGATAGTTTCATAGATAAATAGGTCCATATTAATCAGTTGTGAGCATGCTATCCCAGATCCCAACTACAAGTTATAGAGGGAGAATGATGTCATATCCCCAAATACATTAGACATATTGTAGTTTGAAGATGCCTAGCCAATGAGCAATGAGCGGACTCTCTGCATGGGAGACTGTCTATGATGCATGCCATCAATGCATTCACCAAATACCACTGACCTTATGCCAATTCGAATACATGTGTCCCACATCTATTTAAAATTGGAAGGGGGAATTATGTCAGAAGATCTGTGAATGTTATTATATATATATATATACTGTATATGGTTATGTACACCAAATACATTTTAATTTTATTTGCAAAACTCCAGATGTCACTGTTACAGCAGTTGTATTTGCTCTGCCAGGTGATTCTGGGCTGTGTGGGCCAACCCCCCTTCTCTTATTCATCAAAGGAATTACTTGCATAATTATTTCAGAAAGAACAAAGGCTTAGACTGTTGTATAGAAAAAAACAGTGAACCATTTCAAAGTAATATTAGCATGATGGAGCCTCAGAACTACATGCCCATATATGGGCTTCCTGCCCAAGGGGAGTAATGAGCCTGTGGAGAGTAGCCGAACTGTCTGTGGGAACGATTAAAGTCTACAAACATGTTCAGAGCATCCAGCTGTCATCATCTAAGTGCTAAATAGTCCGTGCTGAGTTACAATACACAAAACCTCCCATTTTTCAAGACATGGTAAAAACTTACGCCTAGATTTAGAGTTCTGTGGATCAGCCAATCGGATTGAACTTGAATCTGATTGGCTGATTCAATCAGCCAATCAGATTTTTCCTAGCTTAATTCCGATTGGCTAATAGAATCCTATCAGCCAATCGGAATTCGAGGGCCACCATCTTGGATGACGTCATTTAAAGGAACCTTCATTCGTCGGGAGTCGCCGGAAGAAGAGGATGGATCGGCTGCTTCAAGATGGTCCCGCTCCGCGCCGGATGGATGAAGATAGAAGACGCCGCCTGGATGAACATGTCTACCGGTCCGGATGTACTCTTATTGACGGATAGGATGAAGACTTCTGACCCTCTTCTGGACCTCTTCTTGCCGGATAGGAAGAAGACTTCGGACCCTCTTCTGGACGGATCAGTGATACCCAGCGTGGTGAAGATAAGGTAGGGAGATCTTCAAGGGCTTAGTGTTAGGTTTTTTAACCCCTTAATGACCGGACCATTTTTCAATTTTCTTACCCTTAATGACAATGGCTATTTTTACATTTCTGCAGTGTTTGTGTTTAGCTGTAATTTTCCTCTTACTCATTTACTGTACCCACACATATTATATACCGTTTTTCTCGCCATACAATGGACTTTCTAAAGATACCATTATTTAAAAAAAAAAAGATAAAATATGAGGAAAAAATGGAAAAAAACATGCTTTTTCTAACTTTGACCCCCAAAATCTGTTACACATCTACAATCACCAAAAAACACCCATGCTAAATAGTTTCTAAATTTTGTCCTGAGTTTAGAAATACCAAATGTTTACACATTCTTTGCTTTTTTTGCAATTTATGGAGCAATAAATACAAGTAGCACTTTGCTATTTCCAAACCACTTTTTTTCAAAATTAGCGCTAGTTACATTGGAACCCTGATATCTGTCAGGAATACCTGAATATCCCTTGACATGTATATAATTTTTTTTTAGAAGACATTCCAAAGTATTGATCTAGGCCCATTTTGGTATATTTCATGCCACCATTTCACCGCCAAATGCGATAAAAAAAAAAAAAAAGTTAACTATTTCACAAATTTTGTCACAAACTTTAGGTTTCCCACTGAAATTATTTACAAACAGCTTCTGCAATTATGGCACAAATGGTTGTAAATGCTTCTCTGGGATCCCCTTTTTTCAGAAATAACAGACTTATATGGCTTTGGGTTGCTTTTTGGTAATTAGAAGGCAGCTAAATGCCGCTGCGCACCACACGTGTTTTATGCCCAGGAGTGAAGGGGTTAATTAGGGAGCTTGTAGGGAGCTTGTAGGGTTAATTTTAGCTTTAGTGTAGTGTAGTAGACAACCCCAAGTATTGATCTAGGCCCATTTTTGTGTATTTTATGCCACCATTTCACCGCCAAATGCGAGCAAATAAAAAAAAAAAACTTTACATTTTTAACAATTTTAGGTTTCTCACTGAAATAATTTACAAACAGCTTGTGCTATTATGGCAGAAATTGTTGTAAAAGCTTCTCTGGGATACCCTTTGTTCAGAAATAGCAGACTTATATGGCTTTGGCGTTGCTTTTTGGTAATTAGAAGACCGCTAAATGCTGCTGCGCACCACACGTGAATTATGCCCAGCAGTGAAGGGGTTAAATTAGGTAGCTTTTAGGGAGCTTGCAGGGTTAATTTTAGAGATCAGCCTCCCACCTTACACATCCCACCCCCTGATCCCTCCCAAACAGCTCTCTTCCCTCCCCCACCCCACAATTGTTACCGCCATCTTAAGTACTGGCAGAAAGTCTGCCAGTACTAAATAAGAGGTTTTTTTTTTTTTTTTTAAATAAAAATAATAAAATCTTTTAGCTGGGATGGACCCCTGCCTTAGCCTCAACCTCCCTGATCGCCCCTCCAGCTCTCTAACCCTCTCCCCTACCTAATTACCGCCATCTTGGGTACTGGCAGCTGTCTGCCAGTACCCACTTTGGCCCCAAAAAACAAAGTATTTTTATTTTATTTTTCAATTAACTCTTTCTGTAGTGTAGCAGCCCCTCCACAATACCACCACAATAACCCCACCCCCCTCCCCCTCCCAGATCCATTTATATTTGGAAAAACATTTTTTACCTTTCCCTGGCATTTTGCCCTCATTGGTGTCAGTGTGGCTAATGCGCGCGCGTGCACGTGCACATGCACGTGCGCCTCGTGCACACGCACAATATGTTCACGTGCACGCGCGCGCGTCTCGTGCACGCGCGCGCATGCTCCCTCCCACCCGGACAACGGCACCATCACTACCGGTGCAGAGAGGGCCACAGAGTGTCTCTCTCTGCATCGGAGGCTTGTAAAGGGGTATTGCAGGATGCCTCCATATTGAGGCATCACTGCAATACCCTCAGAGCTGCTGGAAGCGATTGTGATCACTTCCAGCACTCTGTTAGACAACTGACGTACCAGGTACGTCCATTGTCATTAACTGCTTGTTAATGCATGACGTACCTGGTACGTCAGTTGTCATTAAGGGGTTAAGGGGTGTTTGGGTTAGATTAGGGGTATGTGGGTGGGGGGTTGTAATGTTGGGGGGGGTATTGTATGTTTTTTTTAAATGCAAAAGAGCTGTTTTCTTTGGGGCATGCCCCGCAAAAGGCCCTTTTAAGGGCTGGTAAGGTAAAAGAGCTGTTAACTTTTTATTTTAGAATAGGGTAGGGCATTATTTTATTTTGGGGGGCTTTGTTATTTTTTTAGGGGGCTTAGAGTAGGTGTAATTAGTTTAAAATTCTTGTAATCTTTTTTTATTTTTTGTAATTTAGTGTTTGTTTTTTTTGTAATTTAGTTTAGTTGATTAAATTGTAGATAATTGTAGATAGTTTAGTTAATTAATTTATTGATAGTGTAGTGTTAGGTTTAATTGTAACTTAGGTTAGGATTTATTTTACAGGTAATTTTGTAATTATTTTAACTAGGTAGCTATTAAATAGTTATTAACTATTTAATAGCTATTGTACCGAGTTAAAATAAATACAAAGTTGCCTGTAAAATAAATATAAATGCTAAAATAGCTACAATATAATTATTCGTTATATTGTAGCTATATTAGGGTTTATTTTACAGGTAAGTATTTAGTTTTAAATAGGATTAATTTATTTAATAAGATTTATTTTATTTTGTTAGATTTAAATTAAATTTAACTTAGGGTGGTGTTAGGGTTAGACTTAGCTTTAGGGGTTAATACATTTATTAGAGTAGCGGAGAGGTCCGGTCGGCATATTAGGGGTTAATACTTGAAGTTAGGTGTCGGCGATGTTAGGGTGGGCAGATTAGGGGTTAATACTATTTATTATAGGGTTTTTGAGGCGGGAGTGAGGCGGTTTAGGGGTTAATACATTTATTTTAGTGGCGGTGAGGTCCGGTCGGCAGAATAGGGCTTAATAAGTGTAGTTAGGTAGCGGCAACGTTGGGGGGGGAGATTAGGGGTTAATAAATATAATATAGGGGTCGGCGATGTTAGGGGCAGCAGATTAGGGGTACATAGGTATAATGTAGGTTGCGGCGGTGTACGGAGCGGCAGATTAGGGGTTAATAATAAAATGCAGGGGGCAGCGATAGCGGGGGCAGCAGATTAGGGGTTCATAAGTGTAAGGTTAGGGGTGTTTAGACTTGGGGTACATGTTAGGGTGTTAGGTGCAGACTTAGGAAGTGTTTCCCCATAGGAAACAATGGGGCTGCGTTAGGAGCTGAACACTGCTTTTTTGCACGAGCACGTTTTTGAAGCTGGCCGCGTCCGTAAGCAACGCTGGTATTTAGAGTTGAAGTGGCGGTAAATGATGCTCTATGCTCCCTTTTTGGAGCCTAACGCAGCCCTTCAGAGAACTCTAAATACCAGCGTTGTTTAAAAGGTGCGGGGGAAAAAAACATGCGTAGCTAACGCACCCCTTCTAACGCAAAATTCTAAATCTAGGTGAGTGATTTTAAATAGCAGAAAGTATACTTAAAAAAAAACATATAATTGATTTGTCTATAATTTTCAAATCTATTTAAAATACTCAAATAACACATATGTAGATATGTATTGATCTGGGACATACTATAATTGATCTGGGACATACTATATTAAATAAATAATTTCTGTATGGTAGATGTATAGATGTTGTTTCAAAATGATAACATTTTTTTTCTTTATCTTTCAGACAACAAGAGATCCCATGAATGTTAGCCATGAACATGAATCTATGTATTAAAAAAAAAATTGTTGGGAATGTGAAATATATCATGTTTGATATGAAACTATTCAGAATAAATTATATTAAATGGACCGTATAGGGAACATATAATTGTCAGGGCTAGGAGATTAAAAGTATATAAACATAGTATAATTGATAACCATTTTAAAGGTTAGATAGTTTACTGTTAAGAAATGTTAAAAATGAAACTGTTTGTTTTTGTCATGTTGCCCTCGGTGTTGTGATGTGAGAATTACAGCCAAAAGATTTGACTGTTAACAAAGATGCGTTTCCCTAGTAACCATGCATTACCAGTGAACCAATGGAGGGACAAGCTTTCGTTAAGGGACTAGCCAATTCACCAATGATGGAACAGAATAAAAAGGGGTGGGGTTATATCACATTATTTAACCCCATGCATGGAGATAGTCTGGGCTGACTCTTGCTGGGCGAGTAACTGAATAATTGCTGCGTTGGAACACAGTTACTATCAGCAAATTGGGCTACCTTTTCTTACCCACATTGCAAAATACTTCCTTTGTTTGCTGAGGAGAATTGGACTTATTGAGAAATTCTGGAAGCTGGAATATTCATTTGTTACCTGGTAAAGTATAAGAGGTTGCTAAATATAGGTAATATTTAAAAGAAATACATTCATTATTGCTACAGTTAAACTGCAGTTAACAGATTTAAAGCGCATATTTGTCTTTTAGACTCACAGTCCTCTGTAGTCTTAATTAGTCATTCTTGTATACTAAGAAATTCATTTATTTGCTAGATAAATATCCCTTGTGTTACATACTTCTTAGCCAGGCCTATTATTGTAAGTAAATCTCTCGGGTGTGTATTATTTGCTATATATATATGTATATACATACATAATTTTCTTTATTGCTGCTAAATAATTTATTTCATCTCAGATAACTTCATTCACAAAAGATACTACGGATCATAAATCTGTACTAAAGCCTTTTCTAAGTCATATGCAATCAGGTCGGACATCCAGTCCGCAAAGTGTATAACCAGGGGTCACTACAGTGTTATACCAGTGTCTAAAAGTGTGAAACACAAGCGAAGTACCCAGAAGAAAATCTAGCAGTGAACAAAGTCCACTAGCCCTGTGACCAATCTTACCGGACTTCAGTTAACCTTCTCGGTGCACGGGTATGTATGTATACCTCTCCAAGTGCTCCTCGGTCTTCACCGGCGTGGCTCGGCGTCCTCGTGGATCAGCTCTATACCTCTGACGTCACTGTGTTACGCCCCTTAGCACATCTCAGATAACTTAGCATAGAAATTGACTGGCCAAGTGTATTATTCTATTGTTTAACTAAGTACTGTTAAAGTTAGTGGCTCATATCTGGTATCTCATTGTGATATTTAAATGCAACTCTGAATTGGGAGACTATTGTGAATAAGGTAACTTTTATGATCTTTGCATTGCATATTATAATAGTTTAAACGTGTATACTTTGATTCATATCTGGTTTCCTATAAATATAATTCAATGGCCTCTAGTTATGAAGCTCCGTATTTACCTGCATTCGCCGGCCCAATACGCTCGCCTAACATCGCTGCCGCAGAACTGAATACATTCGCCAAAATTATCAAGAAAGCTGTCAAGAAGCCGCGCACCAAGTACGGAGCGATGAGCAGCGGACTGTTGTTAACTGACAGCCATCGATCTCGCTGCTCATCGGCTTCTTCGCAGCTTTCTTGCTACCCTGTCACTAAGCACCCACACTATACTATACTGTTTTACCCCCTAAACCGCCGCTCACGGACCCCGCCGCAACTAAATAAACTTATTAACCCCTAAACCGCTGCTCCTGGACCCCTCCGCAACTATAATAAATATATGAACCCCTTAACCGCCGCTCCCGGATCCCCCCGCACCTACATTATACCTATTAACCCCTAATCTGCCGCCCCCTATACCGCCGCCACCTACATAAAGTTATTAACCCTTATCCTGCCAATCCCAGACCCCGCCGCAAATAAATGAAATGTTTATCCCCTAAACCGCCGCACCCGGAGCCCTCCGCCACCTACATTACATTTATTAACCCCTATCCTGCCCCCCTACACCGCCGCCACCTACAGTACATTGATTAACCCCTAATCTACCCCCCTACACCGCCATCACTATATTAAATGAATTAACCCCTAAACCTAAGTCTAACCCTATCCCTAACACCCCCTAACTTAAATATTATTTAAATTAATCTAAATAAATATTCCTATAATTAACTACATTATTCCTATTTAAAACTAAATACTTACCTGTAAAATAAACCCTAAGATAGCTACAATATAATTACATTGTAGCTATTTTAGGGTTTATTTTTATTTTACAGGCAACTTTGTATTTATTTTAACTAGGTACAATAGCTATTAAATAGTTATTAACTATTTAATAGCTACCTAGCTAAAGTAACTACAAAATTATCTGTAAACTAAATCCTAACCTAAGTTACAATTACACCTAACACCACACTATCATTAAATAAATTAAATTAATTAACTACTGTCATGAAAACCTCAGGATTTAGCTAAGAAGGGGTTAATTCTGTGTAGCTTGAACTCAAAACAGTTATTTGTTTTTCAAGAAGAATTGTGACTTGTGTTTTCTTTGAAGTGCCAGTAGCCTCCTAAATAGCCCCACCAAATGTTATTGTGTATGCATTGAGTCATAAAGCCACTCAAGCTCTTAGTTTCAGAAAATACACAGGAAAGGGTTTATGGCTTAGGCCAGAGCTTTCCAAACTTTTAATGTTGGTGACACACTTTTTAGACCTACATCATTTTGCGACACAGTAATGCAATTAAATTAGCAAACAGGAGGTTAAGCAAACTTGTTTTAAGAGATACAGACACATACATAAATGTATTTACAAGTAACAATATGTATGTGAAAGAATTAAAAACAGTGTAACACTAATAGCTACTTACTATTTTAATGGAATGTATGAGGTTGATGGGATGAACACATTTTCTGAATATTTGGTGGAATATTAGATAAAGACAGAAGCCGCCAATGGGAATAATTTCAGTTCCCGCCTAGCTGCGCCAATGGGTTAAGATGATCTGTGACCCACTAGGTATCAATCATGTGATATATGTAGCAGGCAGGTGGAAAGACGGAAACCCCCCCAAAAATTAAATTAATAAATTTGTGTTGAAGCAGGGACACACCTACAAACTGCCGCCGACACACTAATGTGTCACGACACACAGTTTGGAAAGCACTGGCTTAGGCTGTCAATAGAATGCATGGCAAAACAAGCCCTTCATCACAAAAACTGACCAGGTCACTGAAAGGACATTGGTATATTATGTACATATGTGTGTTAAAACTGTTATAACCTTAAATGTAAATATGACAACCTATGGCATATTTGATATCAAACCGATTCTCCCAATGAAACTAAGAGGTTCCCGATATGTAAATATAGAAATAGTTACCTAGCAGAAATTATAATGGATTGTATAATTTCAGGCAAGAACTTAGTCTATTGAAGGGCATAAAGACAGGGGGGTTTCTTAGCCAGCCCAGGAGGGTGTGGTCAGGCAACCTGATCTCTGGAAAATGGTATAAGAATCTTATGTTTTTAACAATAAGGTGTTCATTCTTACAAGGGGAGCTGCTTTACAGAAGTAAGGAGCCATCATTTTCATGCCAGCCCCTGGCACAGAGCTTGAAGCTAGGAAAGTATTCAATTCTGTCTTTCTCCTTTTTATTTTAAAACACTGTTTGCGTGTGTAATTTTATTTGTAACAACTTTTTATTAATAATGCATTGTGCATAATATTTTTGGCATAATAAATAATTCCTTTATTAAGTTTGGCCTTTGTCTAATAATTTAACCACGTTACTGAAAGAGACTGGAATATTAGAACTGTATAATTTAGGTTATTTTCTGCTAAATTGTATTTAGAGAGTTAATGTGTAAATTCTGGGGGGTTTTTCTTAGGATTTTCCCTTTAATAAATTTTAAGTTGTGGCAGTATTGGAGCTATAGGATTGTTGGTTTAGTGTGGGTGGCATTAAAAGGGAGTTTTGGGCATTTCTCTTACATCTAGTACAGACTAGGGAGTGTGGTTAAACCTTGCACCCACTAAACTGAATCACAAGCTTGCCTGGTGTGGCTAGATTGTGACCTATTGGTGACAGAAAAAAGGGGCTGATAACCCTTTCTGTGCCAAATAAGTGAATGGTGCAGGGTTGGATAACCTTGGTTCGTCACAAATTGGTGGGCAGCGGTGTAGATAATTTTTTTTATTATTAGATTTTAGTGCGTGTGGATTTGCTAGTGTGAAAATCCCGGTATTATTATTATTATTATTATCGGTTATTTGTAGAGCGCCAACAGATTCCGCAACGCTATTAACAAAGGCGGAGTACAAAAAAGAGGGCCCTGCCAAGAGTTGCACTGTTGTAGTCAGCTCTTGAGAAGGTGATCAACAAACAGCTGGACTCTTAAGTTTACATGCTAGGGGGGTTCAGGGGATAGCAATGGAGGAGAGGAACTGGTATAAAGTAAGGTTAGCGTAGGTTGTATGCATCCCTGAACAGTATAGTCTTTAGGGAGCACTTGAAGCTTTTAAAACTATAAGAGAGTCTTGTGGAGCGAGGCAGAGAGTTCCACAAGATGGGAGCCAGTCTGGAGAAGTCCTGTAAACGGGAGTGTGATGAGGTGACAAGAGAGGAGGAGAGTAGGAGGTCTTGAGCAGAGCGAAGGGGATGGGAAGGAGAGTATCTGGAGACAAGATCTGAGATATAGGGGGGAGCAGTGCAGTTGAGGGCTTTGTATGTCAGAGTGAGAATTTTGTGTTTGATCCTAGAGGCAAGAGGAAGCCAGTGAAGAGATTAGCAGAGAGGTGCAGCAGATGAAGAGCAACTTGTAAGGAAGATGAGTCTGGCAGAGGGATTCATTAAGGATTGTAAAGGAGCTAGGTGGTAGGTGGGGAGATCAGAGAGGACAGAGTTGCAGTAATCGAGGCGGGAGAGGATGAGAGAGTGGATTAAAATCTTAGTTGTGTCTTGTGTAAGGAAGTGTCTAATTTTAGAGATGTTTTTAAGGTGGAAGCGGCAGGCTTTAGCCAAAGACTGAATGTGAGGAGTGAAAGAAAGATCTGAGTCAAATGTGACCCCGAGACATCGGGCATGCGGGGTAGGGGTAATGATGGAGTTGTCGACAGTTATAGAGAGATTGGGGGTGGAGAGTTTTGAAAAGGGGGGAAAATAAGGAGCTCAGTTTTGGAGAGATTTAGCTTGAGGTAGTGAGAGGACATCCAGTTGGAGATGTGAGAAAGACAGTTAGTGACACGGGTTAGCAAGGAAGGAGAAAGGTCTGGTGCAGAGAAGTAGATTTGGGTGTCGTCGGCATACAAATGATATTGTAAACCATGGGACTTTATTAGGGAACCTAGTGATGACGTGTAGATTGAGAAGAGAAGGGGACTGAGGACAGAGCCTTGCGGTACTCCGACAGAAAGTGGTGACGGGGCAGAGGAGGCCCCAGAGAAGGCTACACTAAAGGTACGGTTTGACAGGTAGGAAGAGAGCCACGAGAGGGCTGTGTCACATATGCCGAAGGATTGGAGGGTTTGGAGCAAGAGAGGATGGTCAACAGTGTCAAAGGCTGCGGACAGATCAAGGAGAATAAGCAGAGATAAGTGGCCTTTTGATTTTGCTGTAAGTAGGTCGTTGGTAACCTTAACAATTGCTGTTTCTGTGGAGTGATGGGGACGAAATCCAGATTGCAATGGGTCAAGGAGGGAGTTTATTGTAAGGAAATGGGAAAGGCATGCATAAGCTAGTTTTTAGAGAAGCTTTGATGCAAGAGGGAGGAGGGAAATAGGGCGGTAGTTGGATGGGGAGGTAGGATCAAGGGAAGGTTTTTTGAGGATAGGTGTGACCAGTACATGTTTCAGCGATGAGGGAAATATACCGGTGCTGAAGGAGAGGTTGAAAGTGTGTTTGAGTATAGGGGTAAGGGTGGCAGAGAGGGAGGGGAGTAGCTGTGAGGGGATAGGGTCAAGGGGACAGGTAGTGAGGTGAAAGCGCAGTAAAAGTGCCGAAACTTCTTCCTCAGTAACAGGGGAGAATGAGCTAAGTTTAAGGTTATGTTGGTTGTGGTTGATTGAGAGCATTTGAAGGGGTGAGAGAATGGAAATATGTTGAGAGCTGATTTCATTTCTGATGGAGTTGATTTTGTTATTGAAGTGGTTGGCAAAGTCTTGAGCTGACAGAGAAGTTGTATTAGGAGGTGGGGGAGGGCGGAGAAGAGTATTGAAAGTGGAGAACAAACGTTTTGGGTTTGAAAAAAGATTAGAGATAAGAGTAGAGAAATAGTGTTGCTTATGGAAATTAAGGGCAGAGTAGTAGGAGTTCAAGATAAATTTGTAGTGTTGAAAATCAGCTGAACTCCTAGATTTTCTCCAGTGCCGCTCAGCAGTACGGGAACATCTGCGTAGGTATCGTGTCAGAGGAGTATGCCAGGGCTGAGGATGAGTGTTTGATTTCCGAGCTATGGTAAGAGGGGCGAGATTGTCAAGGACAGATGTAAGGGTGGAATTATAGTGGCAGATAGATTGGTCAGGGCATGAAAAGGAGGAGAAGGATGAGAGGAGAGGTTTGATGGAATTAGAAAGCTGTTGTTGATGTAATGACGTAATGCTTCTGTGAAGTTTGGTGTGTGGAGCAGAAGGAGGGAGAGTTGTAGGGAGGGATGATATGTTGCAAGTAAGGAGATGGTGGTCAGAAAGAGGAAAGGGGGAGTTTGTGAAGTTTGAGGGTGCATCGATAGCTAAAGATCAAGTCAAGGGAGTGACCATCTTTGTGAGTGGGAGAATCAGTGCATTGTGACAAACCAAAAGAGGAAGTGAGTTGTAGAAGTTGTTTTGCAGAGGAGGCAGTGGGATTGTCAAGAGGGATGTTGAAGTCACCAAGAATGAGGGAAGGGGTGTCTGAGGAAAGGAAATAAGGTAGCCATGCAGCCAAGTGATCTAGAAATTGAGTTGAGGAGCCAGGAGGATGGTATATGACTGTGACACGTATAGAAAGAGGAGAGAATAAGCGAATCATGTGGGTTTCGAATGAAGAAAATGTGAGGGAAGAGATGGGATGTATTTGTTGAAAGGTGCAATGAGAGAAAAGTAAAATACCTACACCATCTCCTTGTCTATTACCAGACCTAGGAGTGTGGCTGAAGTGGAGACCCCCATGTGACAGAGCAGCAGTGGATGCTGTGTCTAGGGGAGAGAGCCAGGTTTCTGTTAGGGCCAGAAGGTTGAGGGAGCGGGAGATAAAGAGGTCATGTATAGAAGTGTTTCTTACAATTTTTACAAGTGTTTCTTACAATTTCCAAAGGCTAAAACTCAGTGCATAGTGATGTTGCGAATAGTTCGCCGGCGAATAGTTCCCAGCGAACATAGCTTGTTCGCGTTCGCCACGGCGGGCGAACATATGCGATGTTCGATCCGCCCCCTATTCGTCATCATTGAGTAATACTTTGACCCTGTACCTCACAGTCAGAAGACACATTCCAGCCAATCAGCAGCAGACACTCCCTCCCAGACCCTCCTACCTCATGGACAGCATCCATTTTAGATTCATTTGGAAGCTGCACTCTTAGTGAGAGGAGGGACAGTGTAGCTGCTGCTGATTTAATAGGGAAATTGATAGCTAGGCTAGTGTATTCAGTGTCCACTATAGTCCTAAAGGACTCATCTGATCTCTGCTGTAAGGACAGCATCCCAAAAAGCCCTTTTTAGGGCTAGAACATCAGTCTGCTTTTTTTTTTTCCTGTGTAATCTAATTGCAGTTGCCTGCCTGCCTGCCAGTGTGTGTGTCAGGCTCACAGGGTATACTGTGCCCACTTGCCCAGTGCCACCACTCATATCTGGTGTAACAGTAGTGTAGATTTAAAAAAAAAAAAACACTTTTTTGAATGTGTTAAATAATAGCAGTCAGTTTCCTTCACACGTGTGCGTTTCAGTGCCTGCCTGCCAGGGCACAGTGTCACCCCAGTGCAACTCATATCTGGTGTAACAGTAGTGTAGATTTAAAAAAAAAACAACACTTTTTGGACTGTGTTAAATAATAGCAGTCAGTTTCCTTCACACGTGTGCGTTTCAGTGCCTGCCTGCCAGGGCACAGTGTCACCCCAGTGCAACTCATATCTGGTGTAACAGTAGTGTAGATTTTAAAAAAAACAACACTTTTTGGACTGTGTTAAATAATAGCAGTCAGTTTCCTTCACACGTGTGCGTTTCAGTGCCTGCCTGCCAGGGCAGTGTCACCCCAGTGCAACTCATATCTGGTGTAACAGTAGTGTAGATTTTAAAAAAAAAAAACACTTTTTGGACTGTGTTAAATAATAGCAGTCAGTTTCCTTCACACGTATGCGTTTCAGTGCCTGCCTGCCAGGGCACAGTGTCACCCCAGTGCAACTCATATCTGGTGTAACAGTGATGTAGATTTAAAAAAAACAACACTTTTTGGACTGTGTTAAATAATAGCAGTCAGTTTCCTTCACACGTGTGCGTTTCAGTGCCTGCCTGCCTGCCTGCCAGGGCACAGTGTCACCCCAGTGCAACTCATATCTGGTGTAACAGTGGTGTAGATTTAAAAAAAACAACACTTTTTGGACTGTGTTAAATAATAGCAGTCAGTTTCCTTCACACGTGTGCGTTTCAGTGCCTGCCTGCCTGCCAGGGCACAGTGTCACCCCAGTGCAACTCATATCTGGGGCCCGATCCGATAAAAATCGTCGCCCGCAAAAGCTGGCAACGCCAATATTTGCGCTGGTTTGGTATCACATATACGGCGTAACCTAGAAGTTACGCGTGTATATTTCTGCCGTCGCCCGTAGTTTTTTGGGCCATAGGCAGGTATACCAAAACAGCACAGTTTGGTATCCAATATACAGCGTAAGGACTTACGTGGCGTAAATGGAGAAATCTTACTCCATTTTCACCTCGCCACAAAAAGCAGCCGTTGTAAGCCTTACGCTGACTATTGGAGCCCCGTAACTCCCTAAACTACCTGCTAAATAAACCTAACACCTAACGCATGCGCAATGTCTATCTACCTGTCAACCGCGATCTGCTAAATAAAACCTAACACCTAACGCATGCGCAATGTCTATCTACCTGTCAACTGCGATCCCCTGCCGCAATCCCTAATAAAGTATTTAACCCCTAAACCGCCGCTCCCGGACCCCGCCGCCATCTACATAAACTAACCCCCTACAGTGAGCCCCTAAAACCGCCACCATCTAACTGATCTATCCCCTAATGTGAACCCCTAAAACCGCCGCCATCTACCTGATCTATCCCCTAATGTGAACCCCTTACACTGCCGCCATCTACCTTATCTATCCCCTAATCTGACCCCTTACACCGCCGCCACCTATATAAAAATTATTAACCCCTAATCTAATCCCCCTATACCGCCGTCAGCTATATTAATATTATTAACCCCTAATCTAATCCCCCTAAAATAATTATCTCTATTACCAGCCCTTAAAAGGGCCTTTTGCGGGACTTTGCCCCAAAGTAAACAGCTCTTTTGCCATATAACCTGCCCTCCCTACACCGCCGCCACCTATATTAATAGTATTAACCCCTAATGTAAGCCCCTTATACCGCCGCCATCTATATTAAAATTATTAACCCCTAATTTAATCTACCTACCCCGCCGCCAGCTATATTATCTATATTAACCCTAAGTATATTATAGTTAATATAGTTATTACATTATATATATTAACTATATTAACCCTAATTATATTAGGGTTAATATAGTTAATATAGTTACTATAGTATTTATATTAACTATATTAACTCTATCTAACCCTAACACCCCTAACTAAATTCTTATTAAATAAATCTAATTCATATTATAAACTAAAATATTCCTATTTAAATCTAAATACTTACCTATAAAATAAACCCTAAGATAGCTACAATATAATTAATAATTACATTGTAGCTATGTTAGGGTTTATATTTATTTTACAGGTAAATTGTTAATTATTTTAACTAGGTACAATAGCTATTAAATAGTTATTAACTATTTAATAGCTACCTAGTTAAAATAATTACCCAATTACCTGTAAAATAAATCCTAACCTAAGTTACAAATACACCTACACTATCAATAAATTAAATAAACTACAAATATCTATCTAAAAATACAATTAAATAAACTAAACTAAATTACAAAAAAAACAAACACTAAATTACAAAAAAAAAAAAAAGATTACAGCAATTTTAAGCTAATTACACCTATTCTAAGCCCCCTAATAAAATAATAAAGCCCCCCAAAATAAAACATTCCCTACCCTATTCTAAATTATAAAATACCCAGCTCTGTACCAGCCCTTAAAAGGGCTTTTTGCAGGGTATTTACCCCAAGTTAACAGCTCTTTTGCCTGTAAAAAAAAAGAACACAACACCCCCCCCCAACATTACAACCCACCGCCCACATACCCCTATTCTAAACCCACCCAAGCCCCCCTTAAAAAAACCTAACACTACCCCCCTGAAAATCTCCCTACCTTGTCTTCACCCAACCGGGCCGAACTCCTCATCCGATCCGGGCGATGTCTTTCTTTCTTCGCTCCTCCGACACGGAGCATCCATCCCGGCCGACGACTGAACGACGAATGCGGTACCTTTAAATGACGTCATCCAAGATGGTGTCCGTCGAATTCCGATCGGAACAGCCAATAGAATGTGAGCTCAATCTGATTGGCTGATTGGTTCAGTCAATCGGATTGAACTTGAATCTGATTGGCTGATTCAATCAGCCAATCATATTTTTCTACCTTAATTCCGATTGGCTGATAGAATCCTATTAGCCAATCGGAATTCGACGGACGCCATCTTGGATGACGTCATTTAAAGGTACCTCATTCGTCATTCAGTCGTCGGCCGGGATGGATGCTCCGCGTCGGAGGAGCGAAGAAAGAAGATTGAAGATGCCGCTTGATGGAAGATGCTGCCAGATGGAAGAAGACTTTGCTGCCGCTTGGATAAAGACATCGCCGGGATGAAGACTTCTTCTTTGCCGCTTGGATAAAGACATCGCCGGGATGAAGACTTCTTCTTTCCCGCTTGGATAAAGACATCGCCCGGATCGGATGAGGAGTTCGGCCCAGTTGGGTGAAGACAAGGTAGGGAGATCTTCAGGGGGGTAGTGTTAGGTTTATTTAAGGGGGGTTTGGGTTAGATTAGGGGTATGTGGGAGGTGGGTTGTAATGTTGGGGGGTGGTATTGTGTTTTTTTTCAGGCAAAAGAGCAGTTTTCTTTGGGGCATGCCCCGCAAAAGGCCCTTTTAAGGGCTGGTAAGGTAAAAGAGCTTTGAACTTGTTTAATTTAGAATAGGGTAGGGGTTTTTTTTTATTTTGGGGGGCTTTATTATTTTATTAGGGGGGTTAGAATAGGTGTAATTAGCTTAAAAATCTTGTAATCTTTTTTTTATTTTTTGTAATTTAGTGTTTGTTTTTTTTGTAATTTAGTTTAGTGTATTTAATTGTATTTTAGTTTAGATATTTGTAGTTTATTTAATTTATTGATAGTGTAGGTGTATTTGTAACTTAGGTTAGGATTTATTTTACAGGTAAATTGGTAATTATTTTAACTAGGTAGCTATTAAATAGTTATTAACTATTTAATAGCTATTGTACCTAGTTAAAATAAATACCAAGTTACCTGTAAAATAAATATAAACCCTAAAATAGCTACAATGTAATTATTAATTACATTGTAGCTATCTTAGGGTTTATTTTATAGGTATTTAGATTTAAATAGGAATAATTTAATTAATAATATTAATATTAGATTTATTTTAATAAGAGTTTAGTTAGGGATGTTAGAGTTAGATAGGGTTATTATACTTAATATATATATATATATTATAATAACGATATTAACTATATTAACCCTAATATAATTAGGGTTAATATAGTTAATATATATAATATAATAATTATATTAACTATATTAACCCTAATATAATTAGTAAGGCTGTAAGCTGAAACGCGTATACCTGTTTTCCTAGAAGCTAGTTTCCTTGTTCTTGTCAGTATTTACCCCGGGGGTTTTTCTCCCCTCTCACGGCTTTGTATATTGTTTGACAAACGTGTTTGTTTTTCTTCACTCTGAGCGCCAATGCGCTATGTTTACTATCTGTAAATAAATTTTTTGTGCATAAATTTGCTGCTCGTGCTCCTTTCTCAATTTTGTTTGCACTTGCTTGGCCCTTAGTGTAGCACAGCAGCTAAGTATTGCACCATTATTCCTGACCGCATCCTCACGCCCAACACCTGGGACGCTAACGAAAGGAGGAGTCACCCACCGCAGCCACCGGAGCTCACACAGGAGCAGGATACCAATTGAACGAGACAATCCATACACAGTAAAGAAACCGGATATACTGCCGAAACGGACTGTCGCTCAGGTTCCAGTAGTACACAGGTATGGAGTGTGGACTGTTGGCATTTATATGTATTAGTTATCTAAGGTGTTTGCATCTATAACCTCATACATGTGCATTCAGCGGTGGTGTATGATTCTCACCGGTCCAAACTTGAGGTAGGGAAAACTCATTGGACCTGGTCACTTTCTACTATCAACATTCGATATTCTAACAAAGCTTGTATTGCGTTCTGGGAGCTAGCTGATCAACACACTGCTCTCAGCTGATAGTTATACGTTATCACTGTTACTCTCCACAATAACTGTCTTTCCCTATTTGCTATTTTCATTCGCTTACACTTATTAACCCCTAATCTGCCGCCCCCGCTATCGCTGACCCCTGCATATTATTTTTAACCCCTAATCTGCCGCTCCGTACACCGCCGCATACCTACGTTATCCCTATGTACCCCTAATCTGCTGCCCCTAACACCGCCGACCCCAATATTATATTTATTAACCCCTAATCTGCCGTCCCCAACGTCGCCGCCACCTACCTACAATTATTAACCCCTAATCTGCCGACCGGACCTCACCGCTACTATAATAAATGTATTAACCCCTAAAGCTAAGTCTAGCCCTAACCCTAACACCCCCCTAAGTTAAATATAATTTAAATCTAACGAAATAAAATAAATCTTATTAAATAAATTATTCCTATTTAAATCTAAATACTTACCTGTAAAATAAACCCTAATATAGCTACAATAATAATTATATTGTAGCTATTTTAGGATTAATATTTATTTTACAGGCAACTTTGTATTTATTTTAACCAGGTACAATAGCTATTAAATAGTTACAAAATTACCTGTAAAATAAATCCTAACCTAAGTTACAATTAAACCTAACACTACACTATCAATAAATTAAATAAATAAACTATCTACAATTATCTACAATTAAATCAACTAAACTAAATTACAAAAAAAACAAAACACTAAATTACAAAAAATAAAAAAAAGATTACAAGAATTTTAAACTAATTACACCTACTCTAAGCCCCCTAAAAAAATAACAAATCCCCCCAAAATAAAAAAATGCCCTACCCTATTCTAAAATAAAAATTTAACAGCTCTTTTACCTTACCAGCCCTTAAAAGGGCCTTTTGCGGGGCATGCCCCAAAGAAAACAGCTCTTTTGCATTTAAATAAACATACAATACCCCCCCCAACATTACAACCCACCACCCACATACCCCTAATCTAACCCAAACCCCCCTTAAAAAACCTAACACTAAGCCCCTGAAGATCTTCCTACCTTGTCTTCACCACGCCGGGTATCACCGATCCGTCCAGAAGAAGGTCCGAAGTCTTCATCCTATCCGGAAAGAAGAGGTCCAGAAGAGGGTCCGAAGTCTTCATCCTATCCGGCAAGAAGAGGAGATCCGGACCGGCAAACATCTTCATCCAAGCGGCATCTTCTATCTTCTTCCATCCGGCGCAGAGCGGGACCATCTTGAAGCAGCCGACGCGGATCCATCTTCTTCTTCGGACGTCCTAAGTCCGAATGAAGGTTCCTTTAAATGACGTCATCCAAGATGGCGTCCCTCGAATTCCGATTGGCTGATAGGATTCTATCAGCCAATCGGAATTAAGGTAGGAAAAATCTGATTGGCTGATTGAATCAGCCAATCAGATTCAAGTTCAATCCGATTGGCTGATCCAATCAGCCAATCAGATTGAGCTCGCATTCTATTGGCTGTTCCGATCAGCCAATAGAATGCGAGCTCAATCGGGGTTAATAATTGTAGGTAGGTAGCGGCGACGTTGGGGGGGGCAGATTAGGGGTTAATAAATATAATATAGGGGTCGGCGATGTTAGGGGCAGCAGATTAGGGGTACATAGGGAAAATGTAGGTTGCGGCGGTGTGCGGTCGGCAGATTAGGGGTTAAAACATTTTTAATAGAGTGGCGGCGATGTGGGGGGGACTCGGTTTAGGGGTACATAGGTAGTTTATGGGTGTTAGTGTACTTTAGAGCACAGTAGTTAAGAGCTTTATGAACCGGCGTTAGCCCAGAAAGCTCTTAACTCCTGGCTTTTTGCTGCGGCTGGAGTCTTGTCGTTAGATTTCTAATGCTCACTTCAGCCAAGACTCTAAATACCGGCGTTAGAAAGATCCCATTGAAAAGATAGGATACGCAATTGACGTAAGGGGATCTGCGGTATGGAAAAGTCGCGGCTGGAAAGTGAGCGTTAGACCCTTTCCTGACTGACTCTAAATACCAGCGGGCGGCCAATACCAGCATTAGGACCCCCTAACGCTGGTTTTGACGGCTAACGCAGAACTCTAAATCTAGGCGACAGTAGCTTGCACGCATATTACCACCAATCGAAAAAAAAATGACAGGCAGAGGCAGGCCACCCGTCGTGTTCGTGGTGCTGTGATTCCCTTTGGCCCTAGAATAATGCCCAGTGTTCAGAGGCCACGTACCCCGAACTCGAACATTTCTGAGGACATAGTTGACTGGCTAACACTGGACACCCAATCTTCTACAGCTTCCGCTCAGAACCTTGACGCACCATCCTCCTCCAGCTTAGCTTCGGGCACCTCTCAAGTTACCACTCGCCCGCCTGCCGCCACCACCAACACTAGCACCACAGCCACTTCACTTGATCTGTCACAGGATTATTTACACATCAGTTGGAAGAAATGAGTGATAGTGATGCGCAACCATTATTGCCAGAGGATGTAGATAACAGGGATATGTCTCAGTCAGGCAGCATTACACACATGGACGTACGGTGTGATGATGATGATGTTGTACCCGCTGCTGCTTCCTTTGCTGAGTTGTCAGATACAAGTGAAGCGGTTGATGATGACGATGCGTCCGTGGATGTCACGTGGGTGCCCGCTAGAAGAGAAGAAGAAGAGGGGAAAAGTTCAGATGGGGAGACAGAGAGGAGGAGGCGAGTTGGAAGGAGGGGGAGGTCATCGCAAGGAGCTAGTGGCACAGTCAGACAGCATGCATCGGCACCCGGGGTCAGCCAGACAGCACGCCAATCAACGCATGCTGTTGCCACCACCAGAATGCCATCATTGCAGAGCTCAGCAGTGTGGCATTGTTTTTGTGTGTCTGCCTCTGACAACAGCGATGCCATTTGCAACCTGTGCCAAAAGAAACTGAGTCGTGGGAAGTCCAACACCCACCTAGGTACAACTGCTTTGCGAAGGCACATGATCGCACATCACAAATGCCTATGGGATCAACACATGAGTAGAAGCAGCACACAAACTCAATGCCGCCATCCTCCTCCTGGTCCAGCATCTTCAGCCACGTTAACCACTGCTGTCCTCCTTGCCCCCTCTCAACCATCCGCCACTCCGTGTCTCGCCTTGAGCAGTTCCTGCTCATCTGCCCACAGTCAGGTGTCTGTCAAGGACATGTTTGAGCGTAAGAAGCCAATGTCACAAAGTCACCCCTTTGCCCGGCATCTGACAGCTGGCTTGACTGAACTCTTAGCCCGCCAGCTTTTACCATACAAGCTGGTGGAGTCTGAGGCGTTCAAAAAATTTGTAGCTATTGGGACACCACAGTGGAAGGTACCCGGCCGAAATTTCTTTGCACAAAAGGCAATCCGCAACCTGTACTCGATTGTGCAAAAGGAAGTAATGGCATGTCTGGCACACAGTGTTGGGGCAAGGGTCCATCTGACCACTGATACCTGGTCTGCAAAGCATGGTCAGGGCAGGTATATCACCTACACTGCGCATTGGGTAAACCTGTTGACGGCTGCCAAGCATGGAATGTGTGGCTCTGCAGAGGAGTTGGTGACACCGCCACGACTTGCAAGCAGGCCTGCTGCCACCTCCTCTACTCCTCCTACTCCATCCTTTTCCATAACCTCCTCGGCTGAGTCCTCTTCTGCTGCTGCGTCTTGCTCCACATCAACGGCACCCCCCAGCTCCCCAGGTACTATTCCACATCCTGGATACGGCAGTGTCACGCCGTCTTGGGGTTGACTTGCCTGAAAGCAGAGAGTCACACCGGACCAGCACTCCTGTCCGCCCTGAATGCACAGGTGAATAAGTGGCTGACTCCGCACCAACTGGAGATCAGCAAAGTGGTTAGTGACAACGGAAGAAATTTGGTGGCGGCATTGAATTTTGGCAAGTTGACACATGTGCCGTGCATGGCACATGTGTGTAATCTGATCGTGCATAAGTACCCAGGCTTACAGGACGTCCAGAAGCAGGCCAGGAAGGTGTGTGGCTATTTCAGGTGTTCCTACACGGCCATGGCACACTTTTCAGATATCCAGCAGCGAAACAAAATGCCAGTGAGGCGCTTGATTTGCGACAGCCCGACACGTTGGAATTCAACACTCCTAATGTTTGACCGCCTGATCCAACAAGAAATATCCGTTAACGACTATTTGTATGACCGGGGTGCTAGGACAGCCTCTGCGAAGCTGGGAATATTTTTGCCACGTTACTGGATGCTCATGCGCAATGCCTGTAGGCTCATGCGTCCTTTTGAGGAGGTGACAAACCTAGTCAGTCGCACCGAAGGCACCATCAGTGACATCATACCATTTGTTTTCTTCCTGGAGCGTGCCCTGCGAAGAGTGCTGGATCAGGCCGTAGATGAGCGTGAAGAGGAAGAGTTGTGGTCACCATCACCACCAGAAACAGCCTTATCAGCATCGCTTGCTGGACCTGCGGCAACTCTGGAAGAGGATTGTGAGGAAGAGGAGTCAGAGGAGGAATGTGGCTTTGAGGAGGAGGAGGAAGACCAACCACAACAGGCATCCCAGGGTGCTCGTTGTCACCTATCTGGTACCCGTGGTGTTGTACGTGGCTGGGGGGAAGAAGATACCTTCAGTGAGATCTCTGAGGACAAAGAACGGGACATGAGTAGCTCGGCATCCAACCTTGTGCAAATGGGGTCTTTCATGCTGTCGTGCCTGTTGAGGGACCCTCATATAAAAAGGCTGAAGGAGAATGACCTGTACTGGGTGTCCACGCTACTAGACCCCCGGTATAAGCATAAAGTGCCTGAAATGTTACAGAATTCCCGCAAGTCGGAAAGGATGCAGCAGTTCCAAAAAAAATTAAAAAGTATGCTTTACACAGCATATAAGGGTGATGTCACAGCACAATGGGAATCTAACAGGGGAAGAGGTGAAAGTAATCCTCCTCCTCCCACGACCACGCCGGCAAGGACAGGATGCTTTACAGACCTGTTGTTGATGGAGGACATGCAGAGCTTTTTAAGTCCTACGCATCGCCACAGCCCTTCGGGGTCCACCCTCAGAGAACGACTTGACCAACAGGTAGCAGACTACCTTGCCTTAACTGCAGATATCAACACTCTGAGGAGCGATTAACCCCTTGACTACTGGGTGTGCAGGCTTGACCTGTGGCCTGAGCTATCCCAATTTGCGATAGAACTTCTGGCCTGCCCCGCTTCAAGTGTCCTGTCAGAAAGGACCTTCAGTGCAGCAGGAGGTATTGTCACTGAGAAGAGAAGTCGCCTAGGTCAAAAAAGTCTAGATTACCTCACCTTTATTAAGATGAATGAGGGATGGATCCCGAAGGGACTGACAGTGGGCGATGCATTCGACTAAAAAAGGCCTGATGAGATGAGCTGCCTTGGGCTAAAAATGGTCCACACGCTGCTGTATTTTGTCTCTGAATGCCGGATGACTTGCGTGACTTATCCGCCACCAACTAGGGTTCAAGCCGCAATGTTCTAGGGCACTTTCTGCCTGGGAAACAAATATCAACTTTTCTGGCCGCTGATACAGCAGCAGCTGCAACAATACCTAATTTTTCAGGCATGTGTACATGCCGAATTTTTCTGGCCTCTGGTGCTGCACTGTGGCTTCAAAAACCAAACCAAAAAAAAGGCACATAACAGGGATTAAACTGATAGGAATAGTACTACTTAACACACCACTCCTATCTGGTGGCACATTAGATTGCACGCGCAGTGCCCCAAATTTGAAGTAGGAGGACCGACCAAGCATCTTTTTCAATCTCCCGGTTCCTAAAATCCATGCCATATACACGTCCCCTGATAGGGGACGTAACAGGGATTAAAATGATAGGAATAGTACTACTTAACACACCTTATAATAACGCAGAGAGAGGCAACGCAGAGAGAGGAGTCTGAAGAAGAGGAGTCAGAGGAGGAAGGTGGCTTTGAGGAGGTGGAAGACCAAACACAGCAGGCATCCCAGGAGGCTTGTTGTCACCTTTCGGGGACCCTTGGTGTTGTACGTGGCTGAGTGGAGGAAGAGACCTTCAATGACATCAGTGAGGACAAGGAACGGGACATGGCTAGCTTGGTATCCAACCTTGTGCAAATGGGGAGTTTGCGGTTGTGCAAATGGACTGTTTGTGGTTGTTTGCGGTGCGTTAAAGGGACAGTCTAAGCCAAAATAAACTTTCATGATTCAGATAGAGCATGTAATTTTAAACAATTTTCCAATTTACTTTTATCACCAATTTTTTTTTTTTTTAAATTTAATTTTTTTTATTGAGGAAATAAAACAACTTAAAATTTCAAAAAGTAGAGTACAAATTGGTTAGATATCCAGTACATCATCATATAAAAAAAACAAATTGTTTAGGTGTGACTGCACAGAAGTAAATAAAAAGCATAGCATTCATAGAGCTAAATGCAGGTTTAGGGGTACACCACATAGAATACATTGGACTAAACTAAATGTAACTCTATTAGGCACTCTACTATAATAAAATCCTCAATTTTGTTTTGTTTTTTGTATTTGGGAAACAATAGTAATACTGAAATTTGAGGTAACCCCCAAGTATACAAATAACAACTACTAGCTAAATCTATATCCCCATTAAGTGAACACAGGCCTCTTTTGGACCTTAAACTATAATCCATGTCTGTAAGGGGACAAGATAGGGGCCCCTCATTAGGTATTATGTATAGAGGGTCACTCTTGGACCCATAGGGAATATATATATATATATATATACATAAGTATTAAATATGTAAGGCTAGTATCAGCAGCTGAGGGAATATAAGCTACAGAGGCACGGGAAACCCCTCTGAGCAATGGAAATAGGCAAGGAATATATTTATCAGCCCATGGGACTAAATGTGCATGATCATAATTAGGTATCTCTAGAGCACACTAAATACAGTTATACAAGCACTTTATGAGGATTGTAACCCCCTTAAATAAATTAAAAACTATAGAACTGAAACCAGCAATTAAACAAACATCCAGCCAACATGTTTCAATTATGGGTTAAAACATAGAAGTGCATACAATTCCAGTTGGGAAGTAAATGGTCTAAAGAGCTTTAGCCTATCTAATAGTATATTACCCATATTTCTCACAATCATTGTGTCAAGGGCATACATCTTTTGTATCATATCTATGTTCTCACATTACCCATGGTGTAGTATTGATCATACTGGCGTACATATGGATCTATATTTCACCCAACAACTCTAAATAATTAAGTATAAAAAATATTAAGAACTAAAGAGTAGAGAACTCTCCAAAACGAGTGCAACCAGCATAATAATAATAAAAAAAAAAAAAACAGGGGTGTCATGCAACAAAGTGTTCTCTGCAAACACATATAATAAGTTGTGAACAATAAAGCAGTGTTAAGAGCTCATTACTCACCCCCAACTACTGACTATATGTACAAACAACAAATAAAGCAGTATAACAGCAGAAATATATAAATGGCTAAACAAACTGTGATGCAATTCAGTGTTGACAGTGTCCGTTAGTCACCCATAGAGAGCCTTAGCCTATTCCAGATCGGTATAAAGGTGATATTTCAGCCGCCTGCAGACTCCGTACCAACCATCCGGGACCACGACAGTGCAGCCAGCAAGAATAACCCATGAATGAGCTTGCATGTAAAGTTAGTGTAAGTGACACCTCTTCGATTGTCCATAGCACTTGTCCCAACACTGTTACAGAGGATTCAGATATAGTTCCTGTATCGGTCCCCTTAGCGTGTCCAAAATAGGGCTCCATCAGTGAGGGCAATGTGACAAACCTAATCACTCCGGTAAAACCGTCAGGGATTACCCTTGTATCAACCTGCCAAGCAAGTGAGCAATGTTCTATGATCGGG
This sequence comes from Bombina bombina, assembly GCF_027579735.1. Taxonomy (NCBI): domain Eukaryota; kingdom Metazoa; phylum Chordata; class Amphibia; order Anura; family Bombinatoridae; genus Bombina; species Bombina bombina. The sequence continues at coordinate 571,992,174 of NC_069505.1, read as the reverse complement.
TAGTTAAGGCCCCTCACTCCCGATAGCACTGCGTTAGACTGACCTGTTGGGTTAGTTTGCAGACCGCCATGAACATCCGGCGGCTTCTCAATAGTAAGAGTCAACTGATCTGTGGCCCAAGCCCCAAGACCGGCCGCCTCCCACGAGGTCGGACCATCCCGGATCAACTCTGTACATTTGGCAGCTTGTCCTGGTTGTTCCATATATGTCGGCATATCTATGGGCAATTGCGAGCAATCCAGATGCAATATCTCCTCAGAAGTTGTATGCCTTATTGAACAGTCAAATTCACGAATTATTGCCTCTTCAAACTCTATAAAGAGGGTTTGTATCACACGGACTATATCCTCCATATTGAATAGAAAGGGAAGTTATATAGAATAGCCTTGATTAGTAAAATAGGTAGGAAAACGTTCAGATGCTTCAACATGAGCTTGTAACCCAGAGTCTGGGGGGGTAATATGAGGTAGCCCCAACTCCTCCGTGTCTTGACTGCCAAGTAGGCCTCACTGGTCTCGTCATATATATCTTATCACGGATGAAAAGTTTAGTTGAAGAGCATAGGTCAGGTACAGAGTTTAGGAATGCTTTCCCGAATCTTTCAAACTTTCTATGCTGTATAAGATATATCTCTGATAATAAAAGATGTAGTCAGGAGCTCTTCAAAAACATGTCCTGCCGCTTCAACTATAGGCTCCGCCCCCCTTTATCACCAATTTTGCTTTGTTCTCTTGTTATTCTTAGTTGAAAGCTTAACCTAGGAGGTTCATATGCTAATTTCTTAGACCTTGAAGCCCACCTCTTTCAGATTGCATTTTAACAGTTTTTCACCACTAGAGGGTGTTAGTTCATGTATTTCATATAGATAACACTGTGCTCGTGCACGAGAAGTTATCTGGGAGCAGGCTCTGATTGGCTAGACTGCAAGTCTGTCAAAAGAACTGAAAAAAGGGGCAGTTTGCAGAGGCTTAGATACAAGATAATCACAGAGGTTAAAAGTATATTATTATAAATGTGTTAGTTATGCAAAACTGGGAAATGGGTAATAAAGGGATTATCTATCTTTTAAAACAATAAAAATTCTGGTGTAGACTGTCCCTTTAAACGGGGAGTTTGGTCTGTCACTGTGAAGCGGGCGTAACCCTTACACTACCTGATCGATACAACATCATACCTGATGTTTTAAAGCACGTTATTCCAAACAATTTAGGAATGTTAGGTGATTTATGCCCTTTATGGCTTAAAACCAGACTCTGCATCAACTATGTAATTTTCCATGGGAGTTTTGCCATGGATCCCCCTCCGGCATGCCACAGTCCAGGTGTTAGTCCCCTTGAAACAACTTTTCCATCACTATTGTGGCCAGAAAGAGTTCCTGTGGGTTTTAAAATTCGCCTGCCCATTGAAGTCTATGGCGGTTCGCCCGGTTCGCGAACTTTTGGGGAAGTTCGCGTTCGCTGTTCGCAAACCGAAATTTTTAGGTTCGCGACATCACTATCAGTGCATTATATAGTCACACATTGCAAACAGTCCCCTTCCCTATTCTCTGTTTTTCTTTTCTATTTTATTTTTGCTACGCAATCATACGAGCAGCAATCTAAAGAGACACTGGTACTCTTATGCCAGGAGCATGATATTCCAACACGTTCAAAGAACAAAGATTTACTAATACAAGCTCTTGTGGAATATGATAACAGCCAAATCACCCCAGTTGAGGTCTCAGGAGAGATGTCTGCAACTGGGGGCAGCGATTCATCAGGATCTGGGGATCCATTGGACTGTTATTTGCAAACTGTTCTTAAACATATGGGCTCAGTGGATGCAAGAGTGCGCATGGAACTGATTACAAAGTTTTATGAAAGACAGACTGCTGAAGGACAGGCTGCTGTGGCTGAGAGACAGGTGTCTCTGGCAGCTGAGAGACAGGCAGCTGAAAGACAGGCTGCTGAAAGACAGGCTGCTGAACGACAGGCGGAGAGAGAGTATCAGCTACAGCTTGCACGGTTGGAGAGAGGGATGGTCTCCCCTGTTGTTAGTGAACCTAGAGACCCACCTACTCCCAGAATGCTTGCAGATTATTTTCCCACCCTGGAGAAAGATGGAGATGTGAATGTATTCCTGCGTAGCTTTGAGAAAGTTTGCAGACAGTTCCAGTTGCCAAGGGAGCAGTGGGCCAAGTACCTTACCCCTGGCCTGAAAGGTCCTGCACTGGAGGCGTTTGCTGAACTACCCCCAGAGTTTGATTAGGACTATGATTCCATTAAAGCTGCACTGCAGAGGAGGTATAATCTTAGTTCTGAGGTGTACAGGAAGAAATTCCGTTCTCTGCAGAAAGGTTTGTCAGAGAGCTTTACTACAACTGTTAGGAACTTGATGACAGCCTTTAAACAGTGGGTCAGAGGATTAAAAGTTTCCACTATGGAAGAGCTGGAAGATTTGATTGTGAAGGAGCAATTTATGCAGCTGTGCCCAGCCGAAGTTCAAGAATGAGTTTTGGACCGAAAACCCATAACAACATTGGAAGCTGGTGAGCTGGCTGATTTTTACACAGCCAACAGGTCACCAGGGAATGGGAGATAATCCTTTTCTAAGGGGGGATCCACCTGGAAAGGAGCTGCTGCCCGACCCCCCTTCACAAAACCTGCTGTGCCTTTATCTAGTGTGTCTGCTCCCTCTGGGAAAGGAGGGGCGGGTGCTGCACCTGGGCAGGGAGATACCCGCAAGTGTTTTGCTTGTCAAAAAATGGGTCACATCAGCACTAACTGCCCAGAGAGGAAGAAACCTTCAGCATCAGCAAGAGGAGGCCGCTCCTCAGGATTATCATCTTCGGTTTTGTTTGTAACCCGGCCAGAGGAAAGTACCAACGAGAACCTACAACCTGTGACTGTTGGAGATAAGGTAACATTAGGGCTCAGAGACATGGGTGCAGAAGTGACTATTGTGCGTCCAGAGCTAGTGAGCTCGGAGGATATTATCCCTGGAAAGACTCTAGCAGTAAAAGGGATTGGGGGAGTACAACCTGCAGTGCCTATGGCACGAGTATATCTAGATTGGGGAGCAGGAAGAGGGTTAAGAGATGTGGGAGTGTCAGATAATATTCCTACAAATGTATTGCTTGGTACTGATTTGGGTAGATTATTGTCACAGTATATACCTGATCATGATACCTGTGACCTAGGTAAACAAGATAAGGGTCCTAATGTACAAGAGACCATGTGTAACTATGCTCAGATATGTGCTGAAGGGGAGGGGGGCAGGGTGTGTGTGTGACGCAGCCTTTACCTGAACCAGACATGTCTGTAGGGCCCTGTGAAAATATGGGAGGATGCACTGACAGAGAGAGAGAGCTGAATGAGAATGAGAGTCTGTTGGTGTGTGAACCAATCATCCCTAAGTACCAAAAGTGTGTAGAAGTAGTGCCAGAAGGGGAGGGCCCCTCTGTATCAGTGGTGACCCGACAGCAGTCTGCCCAGATTAGGGAGCAGTGGGTGCTTCAGCCTGAGGACCCAGGGGAGAACACTGATAAGGAAGATGGGGGGCCTCAAACAGCACAGTCACTAATAATTGGTCAGAGTCAGGATTTTCAGCAGGCCCAGGGGACTGATCCGACACTAGAGAAGATCAGGGACCTAGCTAGGCAGCTGTCTGCTGACTCTGATAAAGAGAGAGTGTACTGGGATAAAGGGAGGTTGTACCGGGAGTCCATTCAAGTGGAGGGATAGGATCCCTGGCTAGCTGAGAGACAGTTAGTGGTACCTAAACAGTTTAGAGTGCAACTGTTAGGAGTGGCCCATGAAATTCCTATGGCAGGACATCTAGGGGTACAGAGAACCAAAGCCAGGTTGTCCCATCACTTTTATTGGCCGGGGATGGGTACTGATGTTGCTAATTATTGTCGCTCCTGTCCTGCATGTCAGAAAGTGGGGAAACCTGGAGAGGTGGGACGTGCCCCTTTGATTCCCCTCCCCATAGTGACTGAGCCCTTTGAGAGGGTGGCTGTGGATATAGTAGGGCCCCTAGCTATCCCAAGCAGTTCAGGGAAAAGATTCATTCTGACGGTAGTGGATTATGCGACCTGCTAACCAGAGGCGGTGACCCTGTCATCTATCAGGGCTGATAAAGTGGCTGATGTTTTATTGGGTATCTTTGCAAGGGTAGGTTTCCCTAAGGAAATGCTAACTGATCGGGGCACGCAATTTATGTCTGGCCTGATGCAGAGTCTATGTAAAAAGGTGCAGGTAGAACACCTAGTGACTAGCCCATACCACCCCCAGACCAATGGCTTGTGTGAAAGGTTTAATGGAACCCTGAAGTAGATGCTCAAAACCTTTTGTGTCTCTTATTGGGGGAGGTGTCACGAAAACCTCAGGATTTAGCTAAGAAGGGGTTAATTCTGTGTAGCTTGAACTCAAAACAGTTATTTGTTTTTCAAGAAGAATTGTGACTTGTGTTTTCTTTGAAGTGCCAGGAGCCTCCTAAATAGCCCCACCAAATGTTATTGTGTATGCATTGAGTCATAAAGCCACTCAAGCTCTTAGTTTCAGAAAATACACAGGAAAGGGTTTATGGCTTAGGCTGTCAATAGAATGCATGGCAAAACAGGGCCTCATCACAAAAACTGAGCAGGTCACTGAAAGGACATTGGTATATTATGTACATATGTGTGTTAAAACTGTTATAACCTTAAATGAAGGTAAATGTCAGGTTAGGAAATGTCCAGAAGAAGTCCCAAATGCTAGGGCGAACTTAAACAACACCCTTGCACTCTGAGTTTAATCCAGGACGTGACCCCACGACAACCTCCAAAAAACAAAGTACTCACGATATGGAGCAGGGTTAGCCTGTGCCAAAGTAATTCATGATATCAGCCAGATAGACTTCTGAATAAGGAACTAGTTTCAGGAAATGTCTTCCACAGAATCAGGAGAGCAGGGATAGTCCACACTCAGACAGAAGAAGGGTAAAACAGGAAACAGTTAATAATGCAGGAGTAGGTAATTTGTTATCAGGCAGTCTGAGGGTTAACACAGTAGACAGTCTTTGCAGAGTATGCAACAGGTAATCAGGAAGTTTGAGGGTTAACACTGAGTAGACAGTCTTTGCAGAGTTTGCAACAGGTAATCAGGCAGTTTGAGAGTTAACACTGTGTAGACAGTCTTTGCAGAGTATGCAACAGGTAATCAGGCAGTTTGAGGGTAAACACTGTGTAGTCAGAACTTGCAGAATTAACAACATGTAATCAGATAGTTTGAAGGTTAACACTGTGTTGTCAGAACTTGCAGAGATAGCAACAGGTAAGCTGGTAGTTTGAAGGTTAACACAGATTAATCAGTACTTGCTGAGATTGGCAACATGATATCAAGCAGTTTGAAGGTTTACACTGAATAATTGTATTTGCAGAGTTTGGAAACAGGTAAACATGCAGATTGAAGGTTTCACAGAAATAACAGTATTTGAATAGTTTGGCAATAAACAGAGTAGTCAGTATTTGCAGGGTTTGCAGCAGGTAAACAGGAAGTTTGAAAGTTTCATAAAACAAACAGTACTTGCATTGTTTGCAGACAGGTAATCAGGAGGTTGAAGGTTAATCCAGCATAGTAAATCCTTGAAGAGATTGGCAACAGAAAAGCAGCAGTTAGAGAGAATCCTCAGAGAATTCCTATCAGAAGCACAAAGTTAAACAAACAAACGGGCACTGGAGAAACAGGAAGCCCAGAATAAAAAGCCTGGTTGTGACATCATCAGGAAGGGGTGGCTCAGACACCTGTCAATCAAGCACACAGAGAGGACTGCAGAGCTTCCCAGCAGCCGAGCGTGACAGTAAATATGACAACCTATGGCATATTTGATATCAAACCGATTCTCCCAATGAAACTAAGAGGTTCCCAATATGTAAATATAGAAATAGTTACCTAGCAGAAATTATAATGGATTGTATAATTTCAGGCAAGAACTTAGTTTATTGAAGGGCATAAAGACAGGGGGGTTTCTTAGCCCGCCCAGGAGGGTGTGGTCAGGCTACCTGATCTCTGGAAAATGGTATAAGAATCTTATGTTTTTAACAATAAGGTGTTCATTCTTACAAGGGGAGCTGCTTTACAGAAGTAAGGAGCCATCATTTTCATGCCAGCCCCTGGCACAGAGCTTGAAGCTAGGAAAGTATTCAATTCTGTTTTTCTCCTTTTTATTTTAAAACACTGTTTGCGTGTGTAATTTTATTTGTAACAACTTTTTATTAATAATGCATTGTGCATAATATTTTTGGCATAATAAATAATTCCTTTATTAAGTTTGGCCTTTGTCTAATAATTGAACCATGTTACTGAAAGAGACTGGAATATTAGAACTGTATAATTTAGGTTATTTTCTGCTAAATTGTATTTAGAGAGTTAATGTGTAAAGTCTGGGTTTTTTTCTTAGGATTTTCCCTTTAATAAATTTTAAGTTGTGGCAGTATTGGAGCTATACGATTGTTGGTTTAGTGTGGGTGGCATTATAAGGGAGTTTTGGGCATTTCTCTTACAACTAGTACACACTAGGGAGTGTGGTTAAACCTTGCACCGACTAAACTGAATCACAAGCTTGCCTGGTGTGGCTAGATTGTGACCTATTGGTGACAGAAAAAGGGGGCTGATAACCCTTTCTGTGCCAAATAAGTGACTGGCGCAGGGTTGGATAACCTTGGTTTACCTAACATTAAATAAAATTAACTAAAAATAACGAAAGTACAAAAAAAAAAATCTAAATTACAGAAAATTAAAAAAAATACAAGAATTTTAAACCAATTACACCTATTCTAAGCCCCCTAATAAAATAAAAAGCCCCCCAAAATAATACAATTCCCTACCCTAAACTAAATTACAAATAGCCCTTAAAAGGGAATTTTGCGGGTCATTGCCCCAAAGTAATCAGCTCTTTTACCTGTAAAAAAAATAAATACAATACCCCCCCAACATTACAACCCACCACCCACACACCCCTACTCTAAAACCCACCCAATCGCCCCTTAAAAAAAACCTAACACTACCCCCTTGAAGATCACCCTACCTTGAGCCGTCTTCACTAGTGATGTCACGAACCGGGCGAACCCCCATTGACTTCAATGGGCAGGCGAATTTTAAAACCCACAGGGACTCTTTCTGGCCACAATAGTGATGGGAAAGTTGTTTCAAGGGTACTAACACCTGGACTGTGGCATGCCGGAGGGGGATCCATTGCAAAACTCCCATGGAAAATTACATAGTTGATGCAGAGTCTGGTTATAAGCCATAAAGGGCATAAATCACCTAACATTCCTAAATTGTTTGGAATAACGTGCTTTAAAACATCAGGTATGATGTTGTATCGATTAGGTAGTGTAAAGGTTACGCCCGCTTCACAGTGACAGACCAAACTCCCGCAGCGGGTGCAACATCATCATCATCACACCGTACGTCCATGTGTGAAATGCTGCCTGACTGAGACATATCCCTGTTATCTACATCCTCTGGCAATAATGGTTGCGCATCACTTATTTCTTCCAACTGATGATGTGTAAATAACTCCTCTGACAGATCAAGTGAAGCGGTTGTGGTGCTAGTGTTGGTGGTGGCGGCAGGCAGGCGAGTGGTAACTTCAGAGGTGCTGCCCGAAGATAAGCTGGAGGAGGATGGTGCGTCAAGGTTCGGAGCGGAAGCTATAGAAGATTGGGTGTCCTGTGTTAAAAAGTCAACTATGTCCTCAGAACTTTTCGAGTTCATGGTACATGGCCTCTGAACACTGGGCATTATTCTAGGGCCAAAGGGAATCACAGCACCACGACCACGACGGCACCTGCGGTGTGGCCTGCCTCTGCCTGTCATTTTTTTTTAAATGTACACTTACACTACTATTAAACAAGATATGAGTGGTGCCACTGGGCAAGTGGGCACAGTATACGCTGTGAGCCCGACACAAAAAAGCAGACTGATGTTTCACAGTCCAAAAAGTTTTTGGTTTTTAAATTTACACTACTGTTACACCAGATATGAGTGGTGGCACTGGGCAAGTGGGCACAGTATACGCTGTGAGCCTGGCACACACGCTGGCAGGCAGGCAACTGCAATTAGATTACACAATCAGACAGATGTTTCACAGTCCAAAAATATATTTTTTTTTAAATTTACACTACTGTTACACCAGATATGAGTGGTGGCACTGGGCAAGTGGGCCTGGCACACACACTGGCAGGCAGGCAGGCAACTGCAATTAGATTACACTAGCAGACTGATGTTTCACAGTCATAAAAGTTTTTTTTTTTTTTATTTACACTACTGTTACACCAGATATGAGTGGTGGCACTGGGCAAGTGGGCCTGGCACACACGCTGGCAGGCAGGCAACTGCAATTAGATTACACAAGCAGACTGATGTTTCACAGTCAAAAAAGTTTTTTTTTTTTAAATTTACATTACTGTTACACCAGATATGAGTGGTGGCACTGGGCAAGTGTGACTGGCACACACGCTGGCAGGCAGGCAACTGCAATTAGATTACACTAGCAGACTGATGTTTCACAGTCAAAAAAGTTTTTTTTTTTTAATTTACACTACTGTTACACCAGATATGAGTGGTGGCACTGGGCAAGTGGCTTGGCAGGCAGGCAACTGCAATTAGATTACACAGGAAAAAATAAATAAAAAAATGATGTTCTAGCCCTAAAAAGGGCTTTTTGGGGTGCTGTCCTTACAGCAGAGATCAGATGAGTCCTTCAGGACTGTAGTGGACACTGAATACACTAGCCTAGCTATAAATTTCCCTATTAAATCACCAGCAGCTACACTGTCCCTCCTCTCACTAAGAATGCAGCTTCCAAATGAATCTAAAATGGATGCTGTCCAGGAGGTAGGAGGGTCTGGGAGGGAGTGTCTGCTGCTGATTGGCTGGAATGTGTCTGCAGACTGTGAGATACAGGGTCAAAGTTTACTCAATGATGACGAATAGGGGGCGGATCGAACATCGCATATGTTCGCCCACCACGGCGAACGCGAACATGCTATGTTCGCCGGGAATTATTCGCCGGCGAACTATTCGTGACATCACTAGTCTTCACCCAGCCGGGCACAAGCGGTCATCCGATCCGTCCAGAAGTCTTCGTGGAATCCAGGCAGAAGAGGTCCTCCAAGCGGCAGATGTCTTCATCCAAGCTGCATCTTCTATCGTCAATCAACCGGAGTGGAGCCATCTTGAATCCAGCCGACGCGGAGTCATCCTCTTCTTCCGATGTCCTAACACTGAATGAAGGTTCCTTTAAATGACATCATCCAAGATGGCGTCCCTCGAATTCCGATTGACTGATAGGATTCTATCAGCCAATCGGAATTAAGATAGGAAAAATCCGATTGGCTGATGTAATCAGCCAACCGGATTGAAGTTCAATCCGATTGGCTGATTGGATCAACCAATAGAATTGACCTCGCATTCTATTGGCTGATCCAATCAGCCAATCAGATTGAACTTCAATCCGATTGGCTGATTACATCAGCCAATCGGATTTTTCCTACCTTAATTCCAATTGGCTGATAGAATCCTATCAGCCAATCGGAATTCAAGGGACGCCATCTTGGATGACGTAATTTAAAGGAACCTTCATTCAGTGTTAGGACCTCAGAAGAAGAGGATGGCTCCGCGTCGGCTGGATTCAAGATGGCTCTGCTCCGCTCCGGTTGATTGAAGATAGAAGATGCCGCTTGGATGAAGACATCTGCCGCTTGGAGGACCTCTTCTGCCCGGATTCGATGAAGACTTCTGGACGGATCAGATGACTGCTTGTGCCCGGCTGGGTGAAGACGGCTCAAGGTAGGGTGATCTTCAAGGGGGTAGTGTTAGGTTTTTTTAAGGGGGGATCGGGTGGGTTTTAGAGTAGGGGTATGTGGGTGGTGGGTTTTAATGTTGGGGGGTTGTATTTCTTTTTTTTACAGGGAAAAGAGCTGATTACTTTGGGGCAATGCCCCGCAAAAGGCCCTTTTAAGGGCTGTAAAAGAGCTGATTACTTTGGGGAAATGCCCCGCAAAAGGCCCTTTTAAGGGCTATTTGTAATTTAGTTTAGGGTAGGGAATTTTATTATTTTGGGGGGCTTTTTTATTTTATTAGGGGGCTTAGATTAGGTGTAATTAGTTTAAAATTCTTGTAATTTTTTTATTTTCTGTAATTTAGAGGTTTTTTTTTGTACTTTAGTTATTTTTAGTTATTTTTTTTAATGTTAGGTAATTGTAGTTAATTAATTTAATTTATTTAATGATAGTGTAGTGTTAGGTGTAATTGTAACTTAGGTTAGGATTTATTTTACAGGTATATTTGTAGTTATTTTAGCTAGGTAGCTATTAAATAGTTAATAACTATTTAATAGCTATTGTACCTAGTTAAAATAAATACAAAGTTGCCTGTAAAATAAAAATAAACCCTAAAATAGCTATAATGTAATTATTAATTATATTGTAGCTATCTTAGGGTTTATTTTATAGGTAAGTATTTAGTTTTAAATAGGATTAATTTATTTAATTATAGGAATATTTATATAGATTAATTTAAATAATATTTAAGTTAGGGGGGTGTTAGGGTTAGGTTTAGACTAAGGTTTAGGGGTTAATTCATTTAATATAGTGGCAGGGTGTAGGAAGGGTAGATTACTGGTTAATCAATGTAATGTAGGTGGCTGCGGTTTAGGGGGGGCAGGATAGGGGTTAATAAATGTTATGTAGGTGGTGGAGGGCTCCGGGTGCGGCGGTTTAGGGGTTAAACAATTAATTTATTTGCGGCAAGGTCCGGGATTGGCAGGATAGGGGTTAATAACTTTATGTAGGTGGCGGCGGTATAGGGGCGGCAGATTAGGGGTTAATAGGTATAATGTAGGTGGCGGAGGGGTCCGGGAGCGGCGGTTTAGGGGTTCATATATTTATTATAGTGGTGGCGGGGTCCGGGAGCGGCGGTTTAGGGGTTAATAAGTATAATGTAGGCAGTGGCGGTGTAGGGGGGACAGATTAGGGGTGTTTAGACTCGGGGTACATGTTAGGGTGTTAGGTGCAGACACTTCCCATAGGAATCAATGGGATATCGGGCAGCAGCGAACATGAGCTCTCGCTGCTGTCAGACTCCCATTGATTCCTATGGCATCCGCCGTCTCCAGGGCGGCGGATTGAAAACCAGGTACGCTGGCCCGGAATAGTGGCGAGCGTACCTGCTAGTTCTTTGATAACTAGCAAAAGTAGTCAGATTGTGCCGAACCTATGTTCGGAACATCTGTAGTGACGTAACCATCGATCTGTGTCGGACTGAGTCCGGCGGATCGTATGTTACGTCACTATATTTTACTTTTGCCGGGCTGTAGGGCTTGATAACTACAGCGAATCAGTCTCGCCACAAATACGCTGCGGAATTCCAGCGTATTTGCGTTTGATGGCTTGATAACTAGAGGCCAATGTGTCTATAAATTTTAACTAATACAAAGAATTTAGGAATTTACATTGATTTTATTGTTTTGTATATGCATTTTATTGGGGGTTATTTTAAAGGATAATTATTAAATATATTATATTATAACCCAGCCATATACTGACAGGGTGCATTATCCTGCTGAAAGAGGCCACTGACATCAGGGAACACCATTGCCATGAAGGGGTGTAGGTGGTCTGCAACAATCTCTAGGTAGGTGGTACGTGTCACAGTAACATTGTCATGAACAGAGCCAGCAAATGATATTGTGCTGCCTGGGTCAAAGAATGAAATTACGCCCCCCCCAGTAGTTTAAGTTCTGATTAGCATATCAACCTAGTAGCCTGGCCGCTGACCTTACTAAGCCTATCTGCATGCAACCAATGCGTATGTACAATTGTACAATAAGTGGGAAGGTAGTTAGGGAAGAGATGCACTTGTCTCAACTTGAATGTTTCCCCTGACCAATTTTGTGTCTTTGTGCATGATGAGGTTATGCTCCTGGGAACCTGCTACTTCCCCCACAGAGGACAGGAATAGTCTGGGTATGACAATGACTGTCAAGTGCTGCCTGGGTCCATTGAACACACTTGGCCCCATGGTTGAGCCGGCCCTGCACATGAGTGCCAGGACCCAAGGTTTTCCAGCAGAACATTGCCCAGAGCATAACACTGCCTCCGCTGGCCTATCTTCTTCCCATTGTCCATTCAACGGTCATCTCTTCCCCAGGTAGACTACCCACTCGGCCATCCACCTGATCTATAAGAAAATGTAATTCATTAGACCAGGCAACCTCTTTCCATTGCTCCATGGTCCAGTTCTGATGTTCACGTCCCCATTGAAGGCGCTTTCGGCAGATACAGAAATGCTATGCAAACAAAAGTCAGCAGAAGAAATTACACTTTCCATGGGGGTCAGAGAATAATGTACTAAAATGTTAATTTTCAATTTCTCTATACAGAAAAATATTAAAATTAGGCTTTTGCATACAGGCTGAAAAATAGGGAGTTCTGTGCTCCCTGCAAGCTCAGCTTATTTGAATATGTCATGATACAATGAGCAATGTTTATTTCAAATACAAAAGGAAACCTAAATTATAGATATATTTTGTACCCCTCAGCTGGTGCAACAAGTCTCTAGAAACGTGTTAAGGAGCAACAGATTTTTAGTACATTGTAATAGATAATTGACAGATGAAGAGTTAACCTCCTTGCCACATATAAAAATGCCAACAGCACATTTATTCGCACCTTAGGTTACTGACACGAGAGAAAGATACCTGTAACCCCAAATCAGACAGACTTGCAAAATGCTATGGCAATGAAACACGGTATTTGTATAAAGAGCAAAGTTTTATTTGAAGCAGGAAAAGAAAAAAAGTAGGGTAAAAAAAGGTGAGAAAACAGAGCCAATGAAGAGATGTCAAACGAGGATAGGGGCAGAAACGTACATTTAATTTTTGATTTTTTAAAAAAAATATTTGATTTAAAGGGGCAGTCTACTCTAAAATTTTTATTGCTTTAAGGGCCACAGGGAATCACAGCACCACGACCACGACGGCACCTGCGGGGTGGCCTGCCTCTGCCTGTCATTTTTTTTTAAATGTACACTTACACTACTATTAAACAAGATATGAGTGGTGCCACTGGGCAAGTGGGCACAGTATACGCTGTGAGCCTGACACAAAAAACAGACTGATGTTTCACAGTCCAAAAAGGTTTTTGTTTTTAAATTTACACTACTGTTACACCAGATATGAGTGGTGGCACTGGGCAAGTGTGCCTGGCACACACGCTGGCAGGCAGGCAACTGCAATTAGATTGCACAATCAGACAGATGTTTTACAGTCCAAAAAGTTTTTTTTTTTTATTTACACTACTGTTACACCAGATATGAGTGGTGGCACTGAGCAAGTGTGCCTGGCACACACGCTGGCTGGCAGGCAGGCAGGCAACTGCAATTAGATTATACTAGCAGACTGATGTTTCACAGTCAAAAATTTTTTTTTTTTTTAAATTTACACTACTGTTACACCAGATATGAGTGGTGGCACTGGGCAAGTGGCTTGGTAGGCAGGCAACTGCAATTAGATTACACAGGAAAAAATAAAATTAAAAAAATGATGTTCTAGCCCTAAAAAGGGCTTTTTGGGGTGCTGTCCTTACAGCAGAGATCAGATGAGTCCTTCAGGACTGTAGTGGACACTGAATACACTAGCCTAGCTATCAATTTCCCTATTAAATCACCAGCAGCTGCACTGTCCCTCCTCTCACTAAGAATGCAGCTTCCAAATGAATCTAAAATGGATGCTGTCCAGAAGGTAGGAGGGTCTGGGAGGGAGTGTCTGCTGCTGATTGGCTGGAATGTGTCTGCAGACTGTGAGATACAGGGTCAAAGTTTACTCAATGATGACGAATAGGGGGCGGATCGAACATTGCATATGTTCGTCCGCCGCGGTGAACGCAAACATGCTATGTTCGCCAGGAACTATTTGAATTGAAGTTCAATCCGATTGGCTAATTGGATCAACCAATAGAATTGACCTCGCATTCTATTGGCTGATCCAATCAGCCAATCAGATTGAACTTCAATCCGATTGGCTGATTACATCAGCCAATCGGATTTTTCCTACCTTAATTCCAATTGGCTGATAGAATCCTATCAGCCAATCGGAATTCGAGGGATGCCATCTTGGATGACGTAATTTAAGGGAACCTTCATTCAGTGTTAGGACAACGGAAGAAGAGGATGGCTCCGCGTCGGCTGGATTCAAGATGGAGGGAGTGTCTGCTGCTGATTGGCTGGAATGTGACTGCAGACTGTGAGATACAGGGTCAAAGTTTACTCAATGATGATGAATAGGGGGTGGATCGAACATTGCATATGTTCGCCCGCCGCGGTGAACGCGAACATGCTATGTTCGCCGGGAACTATTCGCCGGCAAACTATTCGCGACATTACTAGTCTTCACCCAGCCGGGCACAAGTGGTCATCCGATCCATCCAGAAGTCTTCGTCGAATCCGGGCAGAAGAGGTCCTCCAAGCGGCAGATGTCTTCATCCAAGCTGCATCTTCTATCTTCAATCAACCAGAGTGGAGCCATCTTGAATCCAGCCGACACGGAGTCATCCTCTTCTTCTGATGTCCTAACACTGAATGAAGGTTCCTTTAAATGACGTCATCCAAGATGGCGTCCCTCGAATTCCGATTGACTGATAGGATTCTATCAGCCAATCGGAATTAAGATAGGAAAAATCCGATTGGCTGATGTAATCAGCCAATCGGATTGAAGTTCAATCCGATTGGCTGATTGGATCAACCAATAGAATTGACCTCGCATTCTATTGGCTGATCCAATCAGCCAATCAGATTGAACTTCAATCCGATTGGCTGATTACATCAGCCAATCGGATTTTTCCTACCTTAATTCCAATTGGCTGATAGAATCCTATCAGCCAATCGGAATTTGAGGGATGCCATCTTGGATGACGTAATTTAAAGGAACCTTCATTCAGTGTTAGGACATCGGAAGAAGAGGATGGCTCCGCGTCGGCTGGATTCAAGATGGCTCTGCTCCGCTCCGGTTGATTGAAGATAGAAGATGCCGCTTGGATGAAGACATCTGCCGCTTGGAGGACCTCTTCTGCCCGGATTCGATGAAGACTTCTGGATGGATCAGATGACCGCTTGTGCCCGCCTGGGTGAAGACGGCTCAAGGTAGGGTGATCTTCAAGGGGGTAGTGTTAGGTTTTGTTAAGGGGGGATCGGGTGGGTTTTAGAGTAGGGGTATGTGGGTGGTGGGTTTTAATGTTGGGGGCTTTTATTTCTTTTTTTTACAGGGAAAAGAGCTGAATACTTTGGGGCAATGCCCCGCAATAGGCCCTTTTAAGGGCTGGTAAAAGAGCTGATTACTTTGGGGAAATGCCCCGCAAAAGGCCCTTTTAAGGGCTATTTGTAATTTAGTTTAGGGTAGGGAATTTTATTATTTTGGGGGGCTTTTTTATTTTATTAGGGGGCTTAGATTAGGTGTAATTAGTTTAAAATTCTTGTAATTTTTTTTTATTTTCTGTAATTTAGAGGTTTTTTTTGTACTTTAGTTGTTTATTTTTTATTTTTTTAATGTTAGGTAATTGTAGTTAATTAATTTAATTTATTTAATGATAGTGTAGTGTTAGGTGTAATTATAACTTAGGTTAGGATTTATTTTACAGGTATATTTGTAGTTATTTTAGCTAGGTAGCTATTAAATAGTTAATAACTATTTAATAGCTATTGTACCTAGTTAAAATAAATACAAAGTTGCCTGTAAAATAAAAATAAACCCTAAAATAGCTATAATGTAATTATTGATTATATTGTAGCTATCTTAGGGGTTATTTTATAGGTAAGTATTTAGTTTTAAATAGGATTAATTTATTTAATTATAGGAATATTTATTTAGATTAATTAAAATAATATTTAAATTAGGGGGGTGTTAGGGTTAGGTTTAGACTAAGGTTTAGGGGTTAATTCATTTAATATAGTGGCAGGGTGTAGGGGGGGTAGATTAGGGGTTAATCAATGTAATGTAGCTGGCTGCAGTTTAGGGGGGGCAGGATAGGGGTTAATAAATGTAATGTAGGTGGCGGAGGGCTCCGGGTGCGGCGGTTTATTGGTTAAACAATTAATTTATTTGCGGCAAGGTCCGGGATCGGCAGCATAGGGGTTAATAACTTTATGTAGGTGGCGGCGGTATCGGGGCGGCAGATTAGGGGTTAATAGGTATAATGTAGGTGGCGGAGGGGTCCGGGAGCGGCGGTTTAGGGGTTCATATATTTATTATAGTGGTGGCGGGGTCCGGGAGCGGCGGTTTAGGGGTTAATAAGTATAATGTAGGCAGTGGCGGTGTAGGGGGACAGATTAGGGGTGTTTAGACTCGGGGTACATGTTAGGGTGTTAGGTGCAGACACTTCCCATAGGAATCAATGGGATATCGGGCAGCAGCGAACATGAGCTCTCGCTGCTGTCAGACTCCCATTGATTCCTATGGCATCCGCCGTCTCCAGGGCGGCAGATTGAAAACCAGGTATGCTGGCCCAGAATAGTGGCGAACGTACCTGCTAGTTCTTTGATAACTAGCAAAAGTAGTCAGATTGTGCCGAACCTATGTTCGGAACATCTGTAGTGACGTAACCATCGATCTGTGTCGGACTGAGTCCGGCGGATCGTATGTTACGTCACTATATTCTACTTTTGCCGGGCTGTAGGGCTTGATAACTACAGCGAATCAGCCTCGCAACAAATACGCTGCGGAATTCCAGCATATTTTCGGTTGACGGCTTGATAACTAGAGGCCAATATGTCTATAAATTTTAACTAATACAAAGAATTTAGGAATTTACATTGATTTTATTGTTTTGTATATGCATTTTATTGGGGGTTATTTTAAAGGATAATTATTAAATATATTATATTATAACCCAGCCATATACTGACAGGGTGCATTATCCTGCTGAAAGAGGCCACTGACATCAGGGAACACCATTGCCATGAAGGGGTGTAGGTGGTCTGCAACAATCTCTAGGTAGGTGGTACGTGTCACAGTAACATTGACATGAACAGGGCCAGCTCATGATATTGTGCTGCCTGGGTCAAAGAATGAAATTACGCCCCCCCAGTAGTTTAAGTTCTGATTAGCATATCAACCTAGTAGCCTGGCCGCTTGCCTTACTAAGCCTATCTGCATGCAACCAATGCGTATGTACAATTGTACAATAAGTGGGAAGGTAGTTAGGGAAGAGATGCACTTGTCCCAACTTGAATGTTTCCCCTGACCAATTTTGTGTCTTTGTGCATGATGAGGTTATGCTCCTGGGAACCTGCTACTTCCCCCACAGAGGACAGGAATGGTCTGGGTATGACAATGACTGTCAAGTGCTGCCTGGGTCCATTGAACACACTTGGCCCCATGGTTGAGCCGGCCCTGCACATGAGTGCCAGGACCCAAGGTTTTCCAGCAGAACATTGCCCAGAGCATAACACTGCCTCCGCTGGCCTATCTTCTTCCCATTGTCCATTCAACGTCATCTCTTCCCCAGGTAGACTACCCACTCGGCCATCCACCTGATCTATAAGAAATTGTCATTCATTAGACCAGGCAACCTCTTTCCATTGCTCCATGGTCCAGTTCTGATGCTCACGTCCCCATTGAAGGCGCTTTCGGCAGATACAGAAATGCTATGCAAACAAAAGTCAGCAGAAGAAATTACACTTTCCATGGGGGTCAGAGAATAATGTACTAAAATGTTAATTTTCAATTTCTCTATACAGAAAAATATTAAAATTAGGCTTTTGCGTACAGGGGGAAACATAGGGAGTTCTGTGCTCCCTGCAAGCTCAGCTTATTTGAATATGTCATGATACAATGAGCAATGTCTATTTCAAATACAAAAGGAAACCTAAATTATAGATATATTTTGTACCCCTCAGCTGGTGCAACAAGTCTCTAGAAACGTGTTAAGGAGCAACAGATTTTTAGTACATTGTAATAGATAATTGACAGATGAAGAGTTAACCTCCTTGCCACATATAAAAACGCTAACTCAGCACATTTATTCGCACCTTAGGTTACTGACACGAGAGAAAGATACCTGTAACCCCAAATCAGACAGACTTGCAAAATGCTATGGCAATGAAATACGGTATTTGTATAAAGAGCAAAGTTTTATTTGAAGCAGGAAAAGAAAAAAAGTAGGGTAAAAAAGGTGAGAAAACAGAGCCAACGAAGAGATGTCAAACGAGGATAGGGGCAGAAACGTACATTTAATTTTTTATTTTTTTAAAAAAATATTTGATTTAAAGGGGCAGTCTACTCTAAAATTGTATTGTTTTAAACAGATAATCCCTATATTACCCATTCCCCAGTTTTGCATAACCAACACTATTATATTAATATACTTTTTACCTCTGTGATTACCTTGTATCTAAGCCTCTGCAGTCTGCCACCTTATTTCAGTTCTTTTGACAGACTTGCATTTTAGCCAGTCAGTGCTGACTCCTAGGTAACTCCACGGGCATGAGCACAATGTTATATATGGCACACATGAACTAACGCTCTCTAGCTGTGAAAAACTCTCAAAATGCATTCAGATTAGAGGCGGCCTTCAAGAGCTTAGAAATTAGCATATGAGCATACCTAGGTTTAGAATACCAAAAGAACAAAGCAAAATTGATTACAAAAGTGAATTGCAAAGTTCATGAAAGTTTAATTTTGACTAGACTGTCCTTTAAGAAATGTACCCATGTTAAAGGGATATTAAAAGAGTGTTAGAGTAGAAGAATAAGACTGAGGTACCTGTGAGGTGGGAGGGGTTTTATAGATTTCTTGGAGTTTGGGACTCTTTGCCTCCTCCTAGTGGTAGAAAAGAGCAATTCCCAGGAGTAATGGATTATGGACTCTCACCACCTGTAGTAATAAATGGTGAGAAGATTGAGGAGAAGAAGAAGAGCAATAATTTACAAACAGTGGGGAAAAGAATATTAAGGGGCGAGTTAAACTGAAAAAAAAAGTGAGAAAAAAAAAAAAGATACAAAGAGTGAGTCAAAGACGTTCATAGAAATAAGAACAGTGTTGACACATGAAGACATTTTACAGTTTACAGCTCAAAAAAGAGCCTTCTGACAGAGCGACCAACACAGCCTGAGATTGGTTTTAAGTAAAAAAGTATTCAACAGTTTAAAAACAACTGTAGTACCCGTTAAAGGGAATACAAGTGAAACTTTATTATTTTAATGTCCCTTTAACAAGTAAACAAGAGAGAGGAAGAGTGATACAAACAGACTGAAGCAAGAGTGGGAGAGGAATGAGCAGTAAAAGAGAAAGATAGAGGAAAAATACAAAATGAGAGAGAAAAGGGAGGAGGAGAGAAAAAAAGGAGAGAGAGCAAGAAAAAGAGAAGAAAAAAGAAGAGAGAGGAGAGAAAAAAAAAGAAAGAGGAGAGACAAAGGGTGAGCGTGAAAGATAGAGAGAAATAAAGAAATAAGAGATTAGAGGAAGTAGAGAACAAAGAGAAGGGATTCAGGATTACGAAAAATACGAGGGGTTCAGTATTGGAGACATTCTGCAGTCCTAATCTGTGGGTTACTTTGCCAGCTCAGCCAGTCGATTAAGCTCCTGTGACAAAGCAGTAACAGTCCTTAGCACCCGTTCCCGGTCACCCTCTCGTAAACGCCCCCCACACCTCTGCAGGAAACGGTCAGGGTGCCAGGTCACCTGCTGCGCTCTCAGGTAGCGCTTATATGTGGCGCTATTGGAGGAGTCAGAGCCCCTTGCTATGGATTGAGCCATCTGCTCTGCAGTGCCATGTGGTAGTGGCCAAGGAATGTCACTGTACCCCAATAACCGGGTGCCAGAGGCTGCTGCCCTATCCTCACTGTCTTCTCCTTTCCTGTTGACTCCGGTTTCACTGCTGTCTTCTTGCTCTGTGCCATTTTTTCCAGTTGTGCTCACTTTCCCAAAAACCTGTTCACACCTACTCTGATATCGTGTTTTCTGCACCTGCCGGAGCTCAGCCTCCATACGTTGCCTCTGCTCCAAGTACTTTTGCTCTGCATCTTCTCTTGCAGTGTTTGCTGCTGGCGCAGGTTTTTTCCGCGTATTGGGTTCCTCTGCTTTCCGCCGTCTTGCTCTGTATTCTTGAGAAATACGATCTGCCCAGGACTCAAAAGTTTCCTCCTCAGGGGGAGTGTCCACAAAGTCATCTGTAAAAAAAGAGCAATGATGATGCACATGATAGTGACTTATAGCTGCACATTATATTCTAATATCCAGTAACTGTGTATGTTTGCAGTGTATTAACATAGTAAAAAAGTAGATGATGTTGAAAAAAGACAGAAGTCCATCGAGTTTAACCTATACAAATCTAATATACTTACAAAAAAGCACAAGCAATCATAGCCCTGAATTATGTTTCTATCTAGAAGTATATCCAATCCATTTTTAAATGTATCTAAGGTATTGGCATTTACTACCTCCTTAGGTAATAAATTCCACAATTTTATTGCTGTAACAGTGAAAAAACGTTTCTGTTGCAGGAGATTAAATCTCCTTTCTCCCAACCTTCAATTGTGACCTCTTGTCACAAACAATTTTTTGGGAATAAACAGAGCTTCTGCCATCTCTGTATATGGGCCTTGAATATATTTATCTAAAGTAATCATGTCACCTCTCAAGCGCTTTTTTTCTAGAGAAAACAGACCCAGTTTGGCTAGCCTCTCCTCATAGCTTAAATTTTCCATTCTCCTTATTAGCTTTGTGGCCATTCTCTAAACTTTTTCTAAGTCTGCAATGTCTTTTTTTGAGATGGGTCCCCAGAACTGCACTCCATACTCAAGGTGAGGTCTTACCAGGGATTTACAGTATATAGTGACAGAATTATCCTTTCCTCCCCTGAATCAATGCCTCTTTGAATACATGCTTGTATATCGTATTAGCCTTAGAAGCTGCTACCCTGCATTGTGCACCCATCTTTAGCTTCTTATCTATTATTATAGTAGCAGTCCTGTGCATCAAAGTGATTTATAGTGACAGGCAACAATGTATATGTCACAGTGATGGATTGCTTACCATCATACTGTCCGAACACCTCCTGATATTCATCCATACTCTCTGCCAGAAGTTTCTGCTGCCAAACTGCGTCCTCCGTTGCGGAACGATCACTGGATGACCGAATAGAAGAGAGAGCTTGTATGGAATCTGCCTCCTGGTTAAACACAGAGCAATACTTTATTTGTTGATATGTATAATTAGTCTCTCCCTGCTCGTTAGTTCATGCTCAGAGGTAAACCTAAAACAATTAAAGGGACACTAAACCCAAATTTTTTTCTTTCATGTTTCAGATAGAGCAGCAATTTTAAGCAACTTTCTAATTTACTCCTATTATCAATTTTTTCTTTCTTCTCTTGCTATCTTTATTTGAAAAAGCAAGAATCTAAGCTTAGGAGCCGGCTCATTTTTGGGTCAGAACCTGGGTTTCACTTGCTGATTGGTGGCTAAATGTAGCCACCAATCAGCAAACGTTATCGAGGGTGCTGAACCTAAAATGGGCCGGCTCCTAAGCTTTACATTCCTGCATTTAAAAATAAAGATAGCAAGAGAACGAAGAAAATTTGATAATAGGAGTAAATTAGAAAGTTGCTTAAAATTGCTGCTCTATCTGAATCATGAAAGAAAAAAAAATTGGGTTTAGCATCCCTTTAAGTCTAATCAGGGTACGCAACCCAAAATTTGTGAGGGTTATCTATCAGAATTGTTCAAATGACATATAGGTAGGCCCATATGCTAATTTCTTAGACCATGAAGGCTGCCTCTAATCTGAATGCATTTTGACAATTTTTCACCACTAGAGGGAGTTAGTTCATGTGTGTCATATAGATAACATTGTGCTCATTCCCGTGGAGTTACCTAGGAGTCAGCATTGATTGGCTAAAATGCAAGTCTGTCAAAAGAACTGAGATAAGGGGCAGTCTGCAGAGACTTAGATAGAAGGTAATCACAGAGGTAAAAAGTATATTATTATAACTGTGTTGGTTTTGCAAAACTGGGGAATGGGTAATAAAGGGATTATCTATCTTTTTAAACAACAAACATTCTGGTGTTGACTGTCCCTTTAATTAAGGAGGTCTAATGTGCTCACATGCAGATACAGGTAGCCCTCAGTTTACGCCGGGGTTAGGTTCCAGAAGGAACTGTTGTAAATTGAAACCCAGTTTATCATGTAAGTCAATGGGAAGTGAGGGAGTTAGGTTCCAGGCCCCTTTCAAAATTGTCATAAGTAAAACCTAATACATTATTTTTAAAGCTTTGAAATGAAGACTTTAAATGCTAAACAGCATTATAAACCTAATAAAATATTCACACAACACAGAATCTTAATTAAACTAAGTTAAATAAACAAAAACATTTGCTAAACAGCATTATAAACCTAATAAAATAATCACACAACACAGACTTTACTTGCATTTTTCTTCAAACAGTTCTTTCTATGCATTCCAATCTGGACTGATTTATAGACAGGAAGATCTTGTTCCTTTGCAAGCTGCTCGATAGCTCAGGTCTAGTTAAACTGATTCATTTCAGCTTGCTTGGCTTGCATATCTTTGCTGCAACACAAGCGGACAGCTCCACCTACTCTCTATTTTAATCAATGCACTGCTTCTCAATGCTTTTCAATAGCAGTCACATGACTGAAAAAAAAGGTTGTTATTCTGAAACGGTGCAAATTGAACCGTTGTAAACCGAGGGCCACCTGTACTATCTGTAATGTATAATATTATGCAATTAAAGGAACACAAGACCTGTCCTTTTAAAATGTCATAGTAAAAAATTCCATGTAAAAAAAAAAAAAAAGTCAGGTTAAAGGGATATAAAACCAAAACATTTTAGTTTATGAATCAGAGCATACAATTTACTTCTATTATCAAATTTGCTTCGTTCTCATGATATTCTTTGCTGAAGAGATACCTAGGTAGCATCTGAAGCAATACATGGCAGAAAAAAGTGCTGCCATCTAGTGCTCTTGCAAATGGATAATATTCTTGCAAAACTGCTGCCATATAGTGCTCTCGACACGTTCACGCCCCTGAGCTCATTGTCCCTGCTTTTCAAAAAAAGATACCAAAGAACAAAGGAAATGTTATAACATATATATATATAAGTAAATTAGAACGCTGTTTAACCAGTTACCACCACAACTGTACGCCGCTGGTCGTTAAGGGTTTTATTGGTTATAATAGCGCTATTATACCCTCACTCCTTCCTGCTAAATGCAATCCCCATAGAAAGACCAGAGACGTACAGGGTACGACGCTGGTCCTTAAGGGGTTAAAATGTATGATCTATCTGAAACAGGAAATAAAAAAGTGTGCGTTTCATGTCCCTTTAATCTCTTTCAATCTTTCTTTCTACCACCAAATCTGACTCCTGCTTCACAATTTCTCTCTCCTCTCCCCCGCATCCCCCTTCTCGCTGGTTATCTCTTCCTTTTTGATTACCTCTCCTCTATATTCTGCCGTCACTGGCCTCTGATTCTCTGCCCTTTCCCTCTGTATTGCACACAATCTCCCTATCTCTCACTCTCCCATCAGAACACACATATGGTTACCATGAGGTCCTCTGCCCTTCGCAGGATGTCACGAGGTGTTGTACCCTGAAAGTTCGGGACATTTATAGCCTGGGGACACCGTCTGAGTATGGGGACAACCAGGTCTGTGTATACTGTAAAAAATGAGAGCACAGTTAGACTTCTGACACCGATTATACAGAATCTAGTGCTGGCGTAGAAACAGTGAGCCTGAAACCTCGAGGACTGAAACAAAATCACAGCTTAAAACTTCTAGGACTATTGCATAGGGTATGGCAGAAGGAACATTGTACTTTTTATCTTAAAGTGACATGAAACCCAACATTTTTCTTTCACAATTCAGATAGAGCATACACTTTTAAGTTCCAATTTACTTCTGTTATCTAATTGAATGCATTCTCTCGGTATCCTTTGTTGAAGAAGCATCAGTGCACCACAGGGAGCTAGCTAAACACATTAGGTAAACCAATGACAAGGTATATATGTGTAGCCATCAATCAGCAGCTGATGAGCCTACCTAGGTATCCTTTTCAACAAAGAACAACAACAAAAAATAGTTAATAGGAAAGTTGTTGTAAAATGACATGCTCTATTTGAATTACAATGGAAAAATGTGGGTTTCATCTACAAATGTAATATTTAACCCCTTGAGTGCTAATGATGGCTCTGAGCTGTCACAGGGTTTCCCACTCTGGTGCTAACGACGGCTCAGAGCCGTCACTAGCACTCTCCCACCTTGAGGGAGATCTGGGTGCTCCCACCCGCTCCTACCCCAGCGATCAGGCCTGCATAGTGACAGGCATCGCCGGGGCTTCACTTGCGTGGTGAAGTTGCGCGCAGTGACGTGATGACGTCACTGTGCAACTTTATTTATACTTAACAATGTTAAGTATAGGTGCAGGGGGCATGCTGCTTAGAAGCCTGTATCTCAGGCATCTAAGCAGCTACAGACCCCCAAGACCCACCGTTGGAAACATAATCGCCTAACCTTTCCAACAGTGTAAGTCTTGGGGATCTGAAAAGAAAAGAAAAAAAAAATTACAATTTTTTTCTCTCCAAAAAATAAAATAATAATAATAATAAAAACCCTTAAAAAAGCTTAGCACCCAGGTGGGAAAGTGCTTAGCACTCAAAGGGGTAACGAATATAACTGAGTTGAATAAATGTACATTTTCTTTATAGGTTTGTGGAGAAATCAGTGGCGAATTTAGGTTTTGTGCTGCCCTAGGCACTCAAAATTCTGCTACTCCCTCCTAAAGTTTTACTTCCCCAAACACAATACTAAGTACTGTACTGAAAGCCAACAGAACTAAAGGCAATAGCCAGCTAAATAATTGCAACAATTAGAGTTGCTTTCTAAACTGTAAGCCCCATGTGCATTTTCTTATTATAGCCCCCTAGAATGTGAGCTCCTTAGGCACAATCTCTCATTGTATACCTGTATAACACTTCGAAAATAACTGTAAGCCTCTTAGAAATATTGCCACAAAAATGTGCTGCCCCCTCCCATACTGCCGCCCTAGGCAAGTGCCTTGCTTGCCCAGGCCAAAATACGACCCTGGGAGAAATGTCTTTGAAAAATTTATTTATGGCATATTTAACTGCTACCCTCTTATATGCATCATTATTTTTTATTACCTAGATTTCCCATAAACACATCTAGTAACTGTCATAAATTGAGTTTTTGAACTAACGTAGTTCCCCAGGGGACTAGACTAGATATTTCTGTTACTGCCTCAAAAGGACATGAAACCCCAATTTTTCCTTTCATGATTAAGGCAGAGCATGTGATTATAAACAACGTCCAATTTGTCTTTAATTCTCTTGGTATCCTTTTGCTGAAAAGCATACCTAGGTACACTTCAGAAGCATCAATGCACTGCTGGGAGATAGGTGCCGTTTGGTGGCTGCGCATATGTGCCTCTTGTCATTGGGTCACTTTGTGTGTTCAGCTAGCTCCCAGCAGTGGAATACTCCTTCAACTTTCCAATTATCTAATTTGTTTTGTTCTCTTGGTATCCTTTGTTGAAAATAATACATAGGTAGGAGTGGCAGCACATATATGCCTCATGTCATTGCTCCGCCCAAAGTGTTCAGCTAACCTCTAGTGATGAACTGATGCTTCTTCAACAAAGGATACCAAGAGAATTAAACAAATATGATAACAGAAGTATATTAGAAAGTTGTTTAAAACTGTAGGCTCTTTCTGAATAAAGAAGATAAAAATACTACACAATGTCTAAAAGTGACACAAAATATAGTATATAATAATGTGTCAATGTGAAAAAAATATACAATATAAGGTGCCAAAGTGATACATAAAAGGATACTTAGTTTCAAAAATGGCAAAAAGTTCCATTTGATAATCTGTGAGATACGTTACTCAAAAAGAAGAAAAAAATAAATAAATATAGGAACTGGGCAGGAAAAGAGCCGGCTTAACACTCATTCTCACAGCCGCATTTGGATCAAGTCCGGTTTGAGCGTTAATTCTTTTCTTACCGGATTGAACTTTTCCCAAGATGCCTGCTGAGTGACATTAGTGCTTATTTTATATTGACGTTTTTAATGTGTTATCTAGAATGTAAATACATTATTTTGAAGAGATCCTGTACACCCTGGAGGTTTATCTTACCTGTGCGGAATAAAATATTTTTTGTTAGACAGTTTTACACTAGGTTCTCTAATTTTAATTCTTTTTGAGGAACTTATCTTGCAGAATATCAACTAGGACTTTTTTGCCGTTGTATCTCAATCGTGAATGACACATTTTGGTTTTCATGTCCCTTTAAAGGGACACTAAAGTCAAAATTAAAGTTTCATTAATCAGATAGAGCATGTCGTTTTAAGAGACTTTCCAATTTACTTCTATGATCAAATTTTGCTTTTTTTTTTTTTTACTTTCACACTTTCAGAGGCACTAGCTTTTACTGAGCATGTGCAAAAGAATACAGGGTATACGTATACTAGTCTGTGATTGGCAAATGGCTGTCACATGATACAAGGGGAGGTCAAATCGGAGGGGGAAAATAAATTTGTCAGAAAAAAAAGAATCTACTGCTTATTTGAGATTCAGAGTAAATGTTATTGCACTGTATTTTAAATTATGCATTTATTAATTACCGGTATGTAATTCTACTGTATACAGTGCTCCTTTAAGACTGTCAGCTGAATTGGAAATCACATAGATCTTCACAGCTCTATGGCTGAAACAAAAGCTTATACATAGCGCATCTGTTGGGCTTGCACATAACTGACAAATGCACGGCTAGCAAAATAAATCCTAGAGCACCTCACTAGCCCAGAACTTACCGCTCCTGCCTTTCTTTTCCGCTTCTCTCGCTGCCACATGCAGAGCATTGTTGCCAGCCTTGTCACTCTGCAGAGGGTCGGCCCCCTTGCGGAGCAGTAGAAGGGCACATGCATCGTCACCAAGGGCGCAGGCGGCATGAAGAAGGCTCTGCCCTCCTGGTAAGGGCTTGTCTAAACGCAAGTGGCGATGCTTGCGGATATAGGATTTCAAGCGGAGCACATCGCCGCGCTGGATGTAGCCAAGTGCTTTGAGTTCTCGACGGTAAGACATGAAATCTGGGAAAACGTATGGAGCAAGAAAAAGTATTAAACAGCTGGACTAAAAAAGCAATTACAAAGGCTGGGCACATCAATCATTAAAGGGATACTGAAGGGACACTAAATCCAAATATTTTCTTTCGTGATTCAGATAGAGCAGCAATTTTAAGTAACTTTCTAATTTACTCCTATGATCAATTTTTCTTCATTCTCTTGGTATCTTTATTTGAAAAGTATGAATGCAAGCATTTTTTGATAAGCACCTGGGTAGCACTTGCTGGTTGGTGGCTAAATGTAGAATACAATACAAGAAATAGGCCTGCTCCTAAGCTTGCATTCCTGCTTTTTTCAAATAAAGATACCAAGAGAACAGGAAAAATTAATAATAGGAGTAAATTAGAAAGTTGCTGAAAAATGCTGCTCATCTGAATCATGAAAGAAAAAATGTGGATATTATATCCCTTTAACACCCACAAAGAGGTTAGACACATAGTTAAAGTATCGCTTGAGACCTACGCAGCAGTGCTGGCCCCTAGCGGAAACTGACCATGATCAAATCAGCAGACGACCCAGCTGTGGTCTGTCCAGGGGTTAAGCAAATAGAGTTGCAGTGTTGCATGTTGTAATTTGTTAGAGCATGTAGTTTAATAACCATTGATTAAGGCTTCAAATGTAACATCTATAGAACTGTACAGTTACAGGAATAGAATTCCTCTCACAACGATATTTTGCAAATAAATATGTATTTTATAATTGCATTCATACATCTGCTCATGTTAGTTTACATATCCTGACAATCGTACCCTGAAAGACAGACATACGCAGATATATTGCAGAACTGACACACTGCTGGCCTCTCCTTATACACCAATATGCTGCTGAACAGACACATTTCTGTGTATAGGGAGAGGCTGGGAGTGTGTCTGTTCTGCAGAATATCTGTGTATAGGGAGAGGCTGGAGTGTGTCTGTTCTACAGGATATCTGTGTATAGGGAGAGGCTGGAGTGTGTCTGTTCTGCAGGATATCTGTGTATAGGATAGGCTGGGAGTGTGTCTGTTCTGCAGAATATCTGTGTATAGGGAGAGGCTGGAGTGTGTCTGTTCTGCAGAATATCTGTGCATAGGGAGAGGCTGGAGTGTGTCTGTTCTGCAGGATATCTGTATATAGGGAGAGGCTGGAGTGTGTCTGTTCTGCAGAATATCTGTGTATAGGGAGAGGCTGGGAGTGTGTCTGTTCTGCAGAATATCTGTGTATAGGGAGAGGCTGGGAGTGTGTCTGTTCTGCAGGATATCTGTGTATAGGATAGGCTGGGAGTGTGTCTGTTCTGCAGAATATCTGTGTATAGGGAGAGGCTGGAGTGTGTCTGTTCTGCAGGATATCTGTGTATAGGATAGGCTGGGAGTGTGTCTGTTCTGCAGAATATCTGTGTATAGGGAGAGGCTGGAGTGTGTCTGTTCTGCAGGATATCTGTATATAGGGAGAGGCTGGGAGTGTGTCTGTTCTGCAGAATATCTGTGTATAGGGAGAGGCTGGAGTGTGTCTGTTCTGCAGGATATCTGTGTATAGGATAGGCTGGGAGTGTGTCTGTTCTGCAGGATATCTGTGTATAGGATAGGCTGGGAGTGTGTCTGTTCTGCAGAATATCTGTGTATAGGGAGAGGCTGGAGTGTGTCTGTTCTGCAGAATATCTGTGTATAGGGAGAGGCTGGAGTGTGTCTGTTCTGCAGAATATCTGTGTATAGGGAGAGGCTGGAGTGTGTCTGTTCTGCAGGATATCTGTATATAGGGAGAGGCTGGGAGTGTGTCTGTTCTGCAGAATATCTGTGTATAGGGAGAGGCTGGAGTGTGTCTGTTCTGCAGAATATCTGTGTATAGGGAGAGGCTGGAGTGTGTCTGTTCTGCAGAATATCTGTGTATAGGGAGAGGCTGGAGTGTGTCTGTTCTGCAGGATATCTGTATATAGGGAGAGGCTGGGAGTGTGTCTGTTCTGCAGAATATCTGTGTATAGGGAGAGGCTGGAGTGTGTCTGTTCTGCAGAATATCTGTGTATAGGGAGAGGCTGGAGTGTGTCTGTTCTGCAGGATATCTGTGTATAGGATAGGCTGGAGTGTGTCTGTTCTGCAGAATATCTGTGTATAGGGAGAGGCTGGAGTGTGTCTGTTCTGCAGGATATATGTGTATAGGATAGGCTGGGAGTGTGTCTGTTCTGCAGAATATCTGTGTATAGGGAGAGGCTGGAGTGTGTCTGTTCTGCAGAATATCTGTGTATAGGGAGAGGCTGGAGTGTGTCTGTTCTGCAGAATATCTGTGTATAGGGAGAGGCTGGAGTGTGTCTGTTCTGCAGAATATCTGTGTATAGGGAGAGGCTGGAGTGTGTCTGTTCTGCAGGATATCTGTATATAGGGAGAGGCTGGGAGTGTGTCTGTTCTGCAGAATATCTGTGTATAGGGAGAGGCTGGAGTGTGTCTGTTCTGCAGGATATCTGTATATAGGGAGAGGCTGGGAGTGTGTCTGTTCTGCAGAATATCTGTGTATAGGGAGAGGCTGGAGTGTGTCTGTTCTGCAGAATATCTGTGTATAGGGAGAGGCTGGAGTGTGTCTGTTCTGCAGAATATCTGTGTATAGGGAGAGGCTGGAGTGTGTCTGTTCTGCAGGATATCTGTATATAGGGAGAGGCTGGGAGTGTGTCTGTTCTGCAGAATATCTGTGTATAGGGAGAGGCTGGGAGTGTGTCTGTTCTGCAGAATATCTGTGTATAGGGAGAGGCTGGAGTGTGTCTGTTCTGCAGGATATCTGTATATAGGGAGAGGCTGGGAGTGTGTCTGTTCTGCAGGATATCTGTATATAGGGAGAGGCTGGGAGTGTGTCTGTTCTGCAGGATATCTGTATATAGGGAGAGGCTGGGAGTGTGTCTGTTCTGCAGGATATCTGTATATAGGGAGAGGCTGGGAGTGTGTGTGTGTTCTACAGGATATCTGTGTATAGGAGAGGCTGGGAGTGTGTCTGTTCTGCAGGATATCTGTATATAGGGAGAGGCTGGGAGTGTGTCTGTTCTGCAGGATATCTGTGCATAGGAGAAGCTGGGAGTGTGTCTGTTCTGCAGGATATCTGTATATAGGGAGAGGCTGGGAGTGTGTCTGTTCTACAGGATATCTGTGTATAGGAGAGGCTGGGAGTGTGTCTGTTCTACAGGATATCTGTGTATAGGAGAGGCTGGGAGGGTGTCTGTTCTACAGGATATCTGTGTATAGGAGAGGCTGGAGTGTGTCTGTTCTACAGGATATCTGTGTATAGGAGAGGCTGGGAGTGTGTCTGTTCTGCAGGATATCTGTGTATAGGATAGGCTGGAGTGTGTCTGTTCTGCAGGATATCTGTATATAGGGAGAGGCTGGGAGTGTGTCTGTTCTGCAGGATATCTGTGTATAGGAGAGGCTGGGAGTGTGTCTGTTCTGCAGGATATCTGTGTATAGGAGAGGCTGGAGTGTGTCTGTTCTACAGGATATCTGTGTATAGGAGAGGCTGGGAGTGTGTCTGTTCTACAGGATATCTGTGTATAGGAGAAGCTGGGAGTGTGTCTGTTCTACAGGATATCTGTGTATAGGAGAGGCTGGGAGTGTGTCTGTTCTACAGGATATCTGTGTATAGGATAGGCTGGGAGGGTGTCTGTTCTACAGGATATCTGTGTATAGGAGAGGCTGGGAGTGTGTCTGTTCTACAGGATATCTGTGTATAGGAGAGGCTGGAGTGTGTCTGTTCTACAGGATATTTGTGTTTAGGAGAGGCTGGAGTGTGTCTGTTCTACAGGATATCTGTGTATAGGAGAGGCTGGGAGTGTGTCTGTTCTGCAGGATATCTGTATATAGGGAGAGGCTGGGAGTGTGTCTGCTCTACAGGATATTTGTGTATAGGAGAGGCTAGGAGTGTGTCTGTTCTACAGGATATCTGTGTATAGGAGAGGCTGGGAGTGTGTCTGTTCTACAGGATAGCTGTGTATAGGAGAGGCTGGAGTGTGTCTGTTCTACAGGATATCTGTGTATAGGAAAGGCTGGGAGTGTGTCTGCTCTACAGGATATTTGTGTATAGGAGAGGCTAGGAGTGTGTGTGTTCTACAGGATATCTGTGTATAGGAGAGGCTGGGAGTGTGTCTGTTCTACAGGATATCTGTGTATAGGAGAGGCTAGGAGTGTGTCTGTTCTACAGGATATCTGTGTATAGGAGAGGCTGGGAGTGTGTGTGTTCTACAGGATATCTGTGTATAGGAGAGGCTGGAGTGTGTCTGTTCTACAGGATATCTGTGTATAGGAGAGGCTGGGAGTGTGTCTGCTCTACAGGATATTTGTGTATAGGAGAGGCTAGGAGTGTGTGTGTTCTACAGGATATCTGTATATAGGGAGAGGCTGGAGTGTGTCTGCTCTACAGGATATTTGTGTATAGGAGAGGCTAGGAGTGTGTCTGTTCTACAGGATATCTGTGTATAGGAGAGGCTAGGAGTGTGTCTGTTCTACAGGATATCTGTATATAGGGAGAGGCTGGGGTGTGTCTGCTCTACAGGATATTTGTGTATAGGAGAGGCTAGGAGTGTGTCTGTGCTACAGGATATCTGTGTATAGGAGAGGCTGGGAGTGTGTCTGTTCTACAGGATATCTGTGTATAGAAGAGGCTGGAGTGTGTCTGTTCTACAGGATATCTGTGTATAGGAGAGGCTGGGAGTGTGTCTGTTCTACAGGATATCTGTAAATAGGAGAGGCTGAGAGGGTGTCTGTTCTACAGGATATCTGTGTATAGGAGAAGCTGGGAGTGTTTCTGTTCTACAGGATATCTGTGTATAGGAGAGGCTGGAGTGTGTCTGTTCTACAGGATATCTGTGTATAGGAGAGGCTGGGAGTGTGTCTGTTCTACAGGATATCTGTGTATAGAAGAGGCTGGAGTGTGTCTGTTCTACAGGATATCTGTGTATAGGAGAGGCTGGGAGTGTGTCTGTTCTACAGGATATCTGTGTATAGGAGAGGCTGGGAGGGTGTCTGTTCTACAGGATATCTGTGTATAGGAGAAGCTGGGAGTGTTTCTGTTCTACAGGATATCTGTGTATAGGAGAGGCTGGAGTGTGTCTGCTCTACAGGATATCTGTGTATAGGAGAGGCTGGGAGTGTGTCTGCTCTACAGGATATCTGTGTATAGGAGAGGCTAGGAGTGTGTCTGCTCTACAGGATATCTGTGTATAGGAGAGGCTGAGAGTGTGTCTGCTCTACAGGATATCTGTGTATAGGAGAGGCTGGGAGTGTGTCTGCTCTACAGGATATCTGTGTATAGGAGAGGCTGGGAGTGTGTCTGCTCGACAGGATATCTGTGTATAGGAGAGGCTGGGAGTGTGTCTGCTCGACAG
Organism: Bombina bombina; assembly: GCF_027579735.1. NCBI lineage: Eukaryota > Metazoa > Chordata > Amphibia > Anura > Bombinatoridae > Bombina > Bombina bombina. The sequence goes on along the minus strand of NC_069505.1, from coordinate 571,959,653 downwards.
GATATCTGTGTATAGGAGAGGCTGGGAGTGTGTCTGCTCTACAGGATATTTGTGTATAGGAGAGGCTTGGAGTGTGTCTGCTCTACAGGATATCTGTGTATAGGAGAGGCTAGGAGTGTCTGTTCTATAGGATATCTATGTATAGGAGAGGCTGGGAGTGTGTCTGCTCTACAGGATATCTGTGTATAGGGAGAGGCTAGGAGTGTGTCTGTTCTACAGGATATCTGTGTATAGGAGAGGCTGGGAGTGTGTCTGTTCTATAAGATATCTGTCACAGATACATATACAGACTGTGTATAGGAGAGGCTGGGAGTGTGTCTGTTCTATAAGATATCTGTGTAAAGGAGAGGCTGGGAGTGTGTTTGTTCTACCGGATATCTGTGTATAGGAGAGGCTGGAGTGTGTCTGTTCTACAGTATATTTGTGTATAGGAGAGGCTAGGAGTGTGTCTGTTCTATAAGATATCTGTGTATAGGAGAGGCTGGGAGTGTGTGTGTTCTACAGGATATCCGTATATAGGGAGAGGCTGAGAGTGTGTGTGTTCTACAGGATATCCGTATATAGGGAGAGGCTGGGAGTGTCTGTTCTATAGGATATCTATGTATAGGAGAGGCTGGGAGTGTGTCTGCTCTACAGGATATCTGTGTATAGGAGAGGCTAGGAGTGTGTCTGTTCTACAGGATATCTGTGTATAGGAGAGGCTGGAGTGTGTCAGTTCTACAGGATATCTGTCTATAAGAGAGGCTGGAGTGTGTCAGTTCTACAGGATATTTGTGTATAGGAGAGGCTAGGAGTGTGTCTGTTCTATAAGATATCTGTGTATAGGAGAGGCTGGGAGTGTGTCTGTTCTATAAGATATCTGTGTATAGGAGAGGCTGGAGTGTGTCTGTTCTACAGGATATTTGTGTATAGGAGAGGCTAGGAGTGTGTCTGTTCTACAGGATATCTGTGTATAGGAGAGGCTGGGAGTGTGTCTGTTCTATAAGATATCTGTGTATAGGAGAGGCTGGAGTGTGTTTGTTCTACGGGATATTTGTGTATAGGAGAGGCTAGGAGTGTGTCTGTTCTACAGGATATCTGTCTATAAGAGAGGCTGGAGTGTGTCTGCTCTACAGGATATCTGTGTATAGGAGAGGCTAGGAGTGTCTGTTCTATAGGATATCTATGTATAGGAGAGGCTGGGAGTGTGTCTGCTCTACAGGATATCTGTGTATAGGGAGAGGCTAGGAGTGTGTCTGTTCTACAGGATATCTGTGTATAGGAGAGGCTGGGAGTGTGTCTGTTCTATAAGATATCTGTCACAGATACATATACAGACTGTGTATAGGAGAGGCTGGGAGTGTGTCTGTTCTATAAGATATCTGTGTAAAGGAGAGGCTGGGAGTGTGTTTGTTCTACCGGATATCTGTGTATAGGAGAGGCTGGAGTGTGTCTGTTCTACAGTATATTTGTGTATAGGAGAGGCTAGGAGTGTGTCTGTTCTATAAGATATCTGTGTATAGGAGAGGCTGGGAGTGTGTGTGTTCTACAGGATATCCGTATATAGGGAGAGGCTGAGAGTTTGTGTGTTCTACAGGATATCCGTATATAGGGAGAGGCTGGGAGTGTCTGTTCTATAGGATATCTATGTATAGGAGAGGCTAGGAGTGTGTCTGTTCTACAGGATATCTGTGTATAGGAGAGGCTAGGAGTGTGTCTGTTCTACAGGATATCTGTGTATAGGAGAGGCTGGGAGTGTGTCTGTTCTACAGGATATCTGTCTATAAGAGAGGCTGGATTGTGTCAGTTCTACAGGATATTTGTGTATAGGAGAGGCTAGGAGTGTGTCTGTTCTATAAGATATCTGTGTATAGGAGAGGCTGGGAGTGTGTCTGTTCTATAAGATATCTGTGTATAGGAGAGGCTGGAGTGTGTCTGTTCTACAGGATATTTGTGTATAGGAGAGGCTAGGAGTGTGTCTGTTCTACAGGATATCTGTGTATAGGAGAGGCTGGGAGTGTGTCTGTTCTATAAGATATCTGTGTATAGGAGAGGCTGGAGTGTGTTTGTTCTACAGGATATTTGTGTATAGGAGAGGCTAGGAGTGTGTCTGTTCTATAAGATATCTGTGTATAGGAGAGGCTGGGAGTGTGTCTGTTCTACAGGATATCTGTCTATAAGAGAGGCTGGAGTGTGTCTGCTCTACAGGATATCTGTGTATAGGAGAGGCTGGAGTGTGTCTGTTCTACAGGATATCTGTGTATAGGGAGAGGCTGGGAGTGTGTCTGTTCTATAAGATATCTGTGTATAGGAGAGGCTAGGAGTGTGTCTGTTCTACAGGATATCTGTGTATAGGAGAGGCTGGGAGTGTGTCTGTTCTATAAGATATCTGTGTATAGGAGAGGCTGGGAGTGTGTCTATTCTACAGGATATCTGTGTATAGGAGAGGCTGGGAGTGTGTCTGTTCTACAGGATATCTGTGTATAGGAGAGGCTGGGAGTGTGTCTGTTCTACAGGATAGCTGTGTATAGGAGAGGCTGGAGTGTGTCTGTTCTACAGGATATCTGTGTATAGGAGAGGCTGGGAGTGTGTCTGCTCTACAGGATATTTGTGTATAGGAGAGGCTAGGAGTGTGTGTGTTCTACAGGATATCTGTGTATAGGAGAGGCTGGGAGTGTGTCTGTTCTACAGGATATCTGTGTATAGGAGAGGCTAGGAGTGTGTCTGTTCTACAGGATATCTGTGTATAGGAGAGGCTAGGAGTGTGTCTGTTCTACAGGATATCTGTGTATAGGAGAGGCTGGGAGTGTGTGTGTTCTACAGGATATCTGTGTATAGGAGAGGCTGGAGTGTGTCTGTTCTACAGGATATCTGTGTATAGGAGAGGCTGGGAGTGTGTCTGCTCTACAGGATATTTGTGTATAGGAGAGGCTAGGAGTGTGTGTGTTCTACAGGATATCTGTATATAGGGAGAGGCTGGAGTGTGTCTGCTCTACAGGATATTTGTGTATAGGAGAGGCTAGGAGTGTGTCTGTGCTACAGGATATCTGTGTATAGGAGAGGCTGGGAGTGTGTCTGTTCTACAGGATATCTGTGTATAGAAGAGGCTGGAGTGTGTCTGTTCTACAGGATATCTGTGTATAGGAGAGGCTGGGAGTGTGTCTGTTCTACAGGATATCTGTAAATAGGAGAGGCTGAGAGTGTGTCTGCTCTACAGGATATCTGTGTATAGGAGAGGCTGGGAGTGTGTCTGTTCTACAGGATATCTGTGTATAGGAGAGGCTGGGAGGGTGTCTGTTCTACAGGATATCTGTGTATAGGAGAAGCTGGGAGTGTTTCTGTTCTACAGGATATCTGTGTATAGGAGAGGCTGGAGTGTGTCTGCTCTACAGGATATCTGTGTATAGGAGAGGCTGGGAGTGTGTCTGCTCTACAGGATATCTGTGTATAGGAGAGGCTAGGAGTGTGTCTGCTCTACAGGATATCTGTGTATAGGAGAGGCTGAGAGTGTGTCTGCTCTACAGGATATCTGTGTATAGGAGAGGCTGAGAGTGTGTCTGCTCTACAGGATATCTGTGTATAGGAGAGGCTGGGAGTGTGTCTGCTCGACAGGATATCTGTGTATAGGAGAGGCTGGGAGTGTGTCTGCTCGACAGGATATCTGTGTATAGGAGAGGCTGGGAGTGTGTCTGCTCTACAGGATATTTGTGTATAGGAGAGGCTTGGAGTGTGTCTGCTCTACAGGATATCTGTGTATAGGAGAGGCTAGGAGTGTCTGTTCTATAGGATATCTATGTATAGGAGAGGCTGGGAGTGTGTCTGCTCTACAGGATATCTGTGTATAGGGAGAGGCTAGGAGTGTGTCTGTTCTACAGGATATCTGTGTATAGGAGAGGCTGGGAGTGTGTCTGTTCTATAAGATATCTGTCACAGATACATATACAGACTGTGTATAGGAGAGGCTGGGAGTGTGTCTGTTCTATAAGATATCTGTGTAAAGGAGAGGCTGGGAGTGTGTTTGTTCTACCGGATATCTGTGTATAGGAGAGGCTGGAGTGTGTCTGTTCTACAGTATATTTGTGTATAGGAGAGGCTAGGAGTGTGTCTGTTCTATAAGATATCTGTGTATAGGAGAGGCTGGGAGTGTGTGTGTTCTACAGGATATCCGTATATAGGGAGAGGCTGAGAGTGTGTGTGTTCTACAGGATATCCGTATATAGGGAGAGGCTGGGAGTGTCTGTTCTATAGGATATCTATGTATAGGAGAGGCTGGGAGTGTGTCTGCTCTACAGGATATCTGTGTATAGGAGAGGCTAGGAGTGTGTCTGTTCTACAGGATATCTGTGTATAGGAGAGGCTGGAGTGTGTCAGTTCTACAGGATATCTGTCTATAAGAGAGGCTGGAGTGTGTCAGTTCTACAGGATATTTGTGTATAGGAGAGGCTAGGAGTGTGTCTGTTCTATAAGATATCTGTGTATAGGAGAGGCTGGGAGTGTGTCTGTTCTATAAGATATCTGTGTATAGGAGAGGCTGGAGTGTGTCTGTTCTACAGGATATTTGTGTATAGGAGAGGCTAGGAGTGTGTCTGTTCTACAGGATATCTGTGTATAGGAGAGGCTGGGAGTGTGTCTGTTCTATAAGATATCTGTGTATAGGAGAGGCTGGAGTGTGTTTGTTCTACGGGATATTTGTGTATAGGAGAGGCTAGGAGTGTGTCTGTTCTACAGGATATCTGTCTATAAGAGAGGCTGGAGTGTGTCTGCTCTACAGGATATCTGTGTATAGGAGAGGCTAGGAGTGTCTGTTCTATAGGATATCTATGTATAGGAGAGGCTGGGAGTGTGTCTGCTCTACAGGATATCTGTGTATAGGGAGAGGCTAGGAGTGTGTCTGTTCTACAGGATATCTGTGTATAGGAGAGGCTGGGAGTGTGTCTGTTCTATAAGATATCTGTCACAGATACATATACAGACTGTGTATAGGAGAGGCTGGGAGTGTGTCTGTTCTATAAGATATCTGTGTAAAGGAGAGGCTGGGAGTGTGTTTGTTCTACCGGATATCTGTGTATAGGAGAGGCTGGAGTGTGTCTGTTCTACAGTATATTTGTGTATAGGAGAGGCTAGGAGTGTGTCTGTTCTATAAGATATCTGTGTATAGGAGAGGCTGGGAGTGTGTGTGTTCTACAGGATATCCGTATATAGGGAGAGGCTGAGAGTTTGTGTGTTCTACAGGATATCCGTATATAGGGAGAGGCTGGGAGTGTCTGTTCTATAGGATATCTATGTATAGGAGAGGCTAGGAGTGTGTCTGTTCTACAGGATATCTGTGTATAGGAGAGGCTAGGAGTGTGTCTGTTCTACAGGATATCTGTGTATAGGAGAGGCTGGGAGTGTGTCTGTTCTACAGGATATCTGTCTATAAGAGAGGCTGGATTGTGTCAGTTCTACAGGATATTTGTGTATAGGAGAGGCTAGGAGTGTGTCTGTTCTATAAGATATCTGTGTATAGGAGAGGCTGGGAGTGTGTCTGTTCTATAAGATATCTGTGTATAGGAGAGGCTGGAGTGTGTCTGTTCTACAGGATATTTGTGTATAGGAGAGGCTAGGAGTGTGTCTGTTCTATAAGATATCTGTGTATAGGAGAGGCTGGGAGTGTGTCTGTTCTACAGGATATCTGTCTATAAGAGAGGCTGGAGTGTGTCTGCTCTACAGGATATCTGTGTATAGGAGAGGCTGGAGTGTGTCTGTTCTACAGGATATCTGTGTATAGGGAGAGGCTGGGAGTGTGTCTGTTCTATAAGATATCTGTGTATAGGAGAGGCTAGGAGTGTGTCTGTTCTATAGGATATCTATGTATAGGAGAGGCTAGGAGTGTGTCTGTTCTACAGGATATCTGTGTATAGGAGAGGCTAGGAGTGTGTCTGTTCTACAGGATATCTGTGTATAGGAGAGGCTGGGAGTGTGTCTGTTCTACAGGATATCTGTCTATAAGAGAGGCTGGATTGTGTCAGTTCTACAGGATATTTGTGTATAGGAGAGGCTAGGAGTGTGTCTGTTCTATAAGATATCTGTGTATAGGAGAGGCTGGGAGTGTGTCTGTTCTATAAGATATCTGTGTATAGGAGAGGCTGGAGTGTGTCTGTTCTACAGGATATTTGTGTATAGGAGAGGCTAGGAGTGTGTCTGTTCTACAGGATATCTGTGTATAGGAGAGGCTGGGAGTGTGTCTGTTCTATAAGATATCTGTGTATAGGAGAGGCTGGAGTGTGTTTGTTCTACAGGATATTTGTGTATAGGAGAGGCTAGGAGTGTGTCTGTTCTATAAGATATCTGTGTATAGGAGAGGCTGGGAGTGTGTCTGTTCTACAGGATATCTGTCTATAAGAGAGGCTGGAGTGTGTCTGCTCTACAGGATATCTGTGTATAGGAGAGGCTGGAGTGTGTCTGTTCTACAGGATATCTGTGTATAGGGAGAGGCTGGGAGTGTGTCTGTTCTATAAGATATCTGTGTATAGGAGAGGCTAGGAGTGTGTCTGTTCTACAGGATATCTGTGTATAGGAGAGGCTGGGAGTGTGTCTGTTCTATAAGATATCTGTGTATAGGAGAGGCTGGGAGTGTGTCTATTCTACAGGATATCTGTGTATAGGAGAGGCTGGGAGTGTGTCTGTTCTACAGCATATCTGTGTATAGGAGAGGCTGGAGTGTGTCTGTTCTACAGGATATCTGTGTATAGGAGAGGCTGGGAGTGTGTCTGTTCTATAAGATATCTGTGTATAGGAGAGGCTGGGAATGTGTCTGTTCTACAGGATATCTGTGTATAGGAGAGGCTGGGAGTGTGTCTGTTCTACAGGATATTTGTGTATAGGAGAGGCTAGGAGTTTGTCTGTTCTATAAGATATCTGTGTATAGGAGAGGCTGGGAGTGTGTGTGTTCTATAAGATATCTGTGTATAGGAGAGGCTGGGAGTGTGTGTGTTCTATAAGATATCTGTGTATAGGAGAGGCTGGGAGTGTGTCTGTTCTACAGGATATTTGTGTATAGGAGAGGCTGGGAGTGTGTGTGTTCTATAAGATATCTGTGTATAGGAGAGGCTGGGAGTGTGTGTGTTCTATAAGATATCTGTGTATAGGAGAGGCTGGGAGTGTGTCTGTTCTGCAGGATATCTGTGTATAGGAGAGGCTGGAGTGTGTCTGTTCTACAGGATATCTGTGTATAGGAGAGGCTGGGAGTGTGTCTGTTCTACAGGATATCTGTCTATAAGAGAGGCTGGAGTGTGTCTGCTCTACAGGATATCTGTGTATAGGAGAGGCTGGGAGTGTGTCTGTTCTATAAGATATCTGTGTATAGGAGATGCTGGGAGTGTGTCTGTTCTACAGGATATCTGTCTATAAGAGAGGCTGGAGTGTGTCTGCTCTACAGGATATCTGTGTATAAGGAGAGGCTTAAAATCTTAGTTTAGCGTTCTAAATGATTTTCTCAGCCATATTTCATTATTTTCCTACAAAAATTGGCGTGGGGGTTCAGATGAGGGCTACCAACAATGCTGCAATGTTTGTGTCTCCAGGAACAAAAAGGGGAGCCCTATTTTGGGGTGTAAAGTCCCTGTTTTCCCCATAGACTTTCCACAGCCAGCCAGCTCTGCTCACCTACATGGATACATTGTATCAAACCCTCAGCCTACAGGTTTTTATACATTTGTAACTGTTTACTGTACACAGACACTTAAAGCAGCCCTCTCAGTAACAACTGTACAAACTGCTGAGGAAATAATGTTCACACAGCCTTAAAGGGCAGGATAGCACCTGGTCACACAGTCTTAAAGGGACAAAAAAAAACAACAACACAGCCTTGAAAGGGTCAACTAGCACCACACACACACAGTCTTAAAGGGACAGATCGCAGTAATGTTCATGCAGCGCAACCTTAAAGGGCAGCTTGACACCTGCGCACAGAGCCTTAAAGGGACAGATCACTGTAATGTGGTCGCAGTGCAACCTTAAAGGGTAGCTCGACATCTGCGCACACAGCCTTAAAGGGACAGATAACCGTAATGTGCACGCAGCGCAGCCTTAAAGGGCAGCTCAACACCTACGCACACAGCTTTAAAAGGACAGATCACCGTAATGTGCCCGCAGCGCAACATTAAAGGGCAGCTCAACACCTGCGCACAGAGCCTTAAAGGGACAGATCACCATAATGTACACGCGCAACCTTAAAGGGCAGCTCGACACCTCTGCACAGAGCCTTAAAGGGACAGATCACCATAATGTGGACACAGTGCAACCTTAAAGGGCAGCTCGACACCTGCGCACAGAGCCTTAAAGGGACAGATCACTAATGTGCACGCAGCGCAACCTTAAAGGGCAGCTCGACACCTGCTCACAGAGCCTTAAAGGGACAGATCACCGTAATGTGCACGCAGCGCAACCTTAAAGGACAGCTCGACACCTGCACAAAGAGCCTTAAAGGGAAAGATCACTGCAATGTGCATGCAGTGCAACCTTAAAGGGCAGCTCGGCACCTGCTCACAGTCTTAAAGGGGCAGGCACACACAACCTTTTAGTGAGTTTACACGCACAGTTTTAAAGGGAGCGATAGTATGCATCCCAATGTGATGCACGCAGCCTTAAAGGGACGCTCTGTCTTAACGGGACAGTGGCACATGCACGCACACAAACATACAGAGCACTCTCAGCCTTTAAAAGGACAACTTGCACAACATGCATGCAGCCTAAAAGGGACAGATCATGGTAATATTCACGCAGCGCAACCTTAAAGGGCAGCTCGGCACCTGCGCACACAGTCTTTACGGTACAGGCACACACAACCTTTAGTGGTTAAACGCAGACAGTTTTAAAGAGAGTGATAGTATGCATCCACACGCAAAGCACAGCGCCTTAAAGGGACACTCTGTCTTAAAGGGACAGGTGCACGTGCACAGCCTTTAAAAGGACAACTTGCACCATAACCACACAGTGTTAACGGAACAGCTCATACCATGCACACCTAGCGCAGCCTTAAAGGGCAGCTCACCGCCTGCTCACACAGTCTTAAAGGGGCAGGCACACACAACCTTTAGTGGGTAAAGTCACACCACACGCCGCACACAGTCTTAAAGAGAGCGATAACAGTATACATCCACACGCAACGCACACAGCCTTAAAGGGGCACCCAGTATTAAAGTGACAGACACAAACGCAGACTTTAAAGGAGGAGCTCACACCACACACACACAGTTTTAATGGTACAGGTGCCACAATGTTCACACACACAGCTTTAAAAGGACAGCTCATGGCATTCACGCACAGCCTTAAATGCTTTAAATGAATGGTTTATGGTACACACAGACTTTGGGGCCAAATTATCAAGTTCCGAATGGAGCTTGATGCCCCCTGTTTCCGTGCAAGCCTTCAGGCTCACCAGAAATGGCAGTTATGAAGCAGCGGTCTAAAGACCGCTGCTCCATAACTGATCTGCTGCCTCTGAGGCTGCGGTCTTCAATACGCCCGATCCTATACGATCAGGCTGATTGACACCCCCTGCTAGTGGCCGATTGGCCGTGAATCTGCAGGGGGTGCCATTGCACAAGCAGTTAACAAAATTGCTTGTGCAATGATAAATGCAGGCAGCGTATGCTGTCAGCATTTATCGATGTGCGGCGGACATGATACGCTACATTGTATCATGTCCGTCCGCACTTTAGTAAATCGGCCCCTTAGAGATGGCTCAAGGCAATCGTAAAAAGAGTTATAGAGATTTTATGGCATCCACACAAAGCCATGAGCTGTGCTTTTAGTCTGCGAGTGTGTGTGTTTTTTTGTTGTTGAGCTAACAGTTTGAACGGTTCCCCAATCAGCCCTCTAGTCATACAGCACCTTTGTTTTAGAGAGATGATTGGAAAATATTTCAAACTGTTAGTTCAATAAAAATATTACTTTTCAAGTTTGTGGCCAGGGCAGGGTATTTGAATTTCAGCGCTACATTAAAAAGTAAGTTATAGCGCATCTTCATAACAACTGAAGAGTTAAACTCCTAAAATATCTATAACATTCCAGATTTGTTTAGACAAAGGGGAAAAGTTTACTATCACTTTAAGGACTGTGTGCATTGTGTGAGGGTGTCCGTGCCGTTAAAGGGACAGTTCACCCAAAAACTTTCTCCCCTTTAAATTATTCCCAATTATCCTTTTTACCTGCTAGAGTGTATTAAATTGGTTGCAAGTAGCTCCTTTACTCATATTTCATCATTTGAAATAGCTGATTTAGCTTGTGGTTTCCCAACCTATACTGAAAGTTTTGATACTGGCGTATACGCTATTGACAAGCCTAAGTAAACACAGCCAGCAGAAGAGATTACACTCTCAGTGGGGGGCATGATAGTTAAGTAATAAAATTATAATTTTCCATTGTTCTCTCTAAGTATTGAGCTTTGGTGTTCCAGACAAATATAATATAAGGAAGCAAGTCTGTATACATAAAAGTGATAACATAATGAGATCTGATATTACCTGAAGCTCAACCCATTGTAATAGGCTGTGGTTTCAAAGCACAAAACCAGCTACTTCAGATACACAAATAAACCCAAAAATGCAATTTCTCAAATATTTTATACTCTGCAGTTGGTATAACAAGTCATTTAAAATACATTTATGGAAAAACAATTTTACAGTGTACTGTCCCTTTAAGACTGTGCAAGCGTAATGTGATCTGTGCTGTTAAGGCTGTGTGTGCTGTGTTTGTGCACCTGTACCATTAAAACTGTGTGTGTGTGGTGTGTGCTCCCCCTTTAAAGTCTGCGTTTGTCTGTCACTTTAATACTGGGTGCCCCTTTAAGGCTGTGTGCATTTGGGTGTGCTTAAAAGCCTGTGTGCCTGCCCGTTAAAGACTGAGCATTGTGTGAGATGTTCCTTTAAGGCTGTGTGCGTTGTGTGTGGACTGTGGATGTATACTGTTAACGCTCCCTTTAAGACTGTGTGCGTGTGGTGTGACTTTACCCACTAAAAGTTGTGTGTGCCTGCCCTTTTAAGACTGTGTGAGCAGGCGGTGAGCTGCCCTTTAAGGTTGCGCTAGGTGTGCATGGTGTGAGCTGTTCCGTTAACACTGTGTGGTTATGGTGCAAGTTGTCCTTTTAAAGGCTGTGCACGTGCCCCTGTCCCTTTAAGACAGAGTGTCCCTTTAAGGCGCTGTGCTTTGCATGTGGATGCATACTATCGCTCTCTTTAAAACTGTCTGCGTTTAACGACTAAAGGTTGTGTGTGCCTGTACCTTAAAGACTTTGTGCGCAGGTGTCGAGCTGCCCTTTAAGGTTGCGTGTGTGAATATTATGGTGATCTGTCCCTTTTAGGCTGTATGCGTGTGGTGCAAGTTGTCCTTTTAAAGGCTGAGAGTGCTCTGTGTGTTTGTGTGCGTGCATGTGCCACTGTCCCATTAAGACAGCGCATCCCTTTAAGGCTGCGTGCATCACATGGGGATGCATACTATTGCTCCCTTTAAAACTGCGTGTAAACTCACTAAAAGGTTGTGTGTGCCTGCCCCTTTAAGACTGTGAGCAGGTGCCGAGCTGCCCTTTAAGGTTACGCTGCGTGCACATTGCGGTGATCTGTCCCTTTAAGACTCTGTGCGCAGGTGTCGAGCTGCCCTTTAAGGTTGCGCTGGGTGCACATTGCGGTAATCTGTCCCTTTAAGGCTCTGTGCGCAGGTTTCGAGCTGCCCTTTAAGGTTGCGCTGCATGCACATTATGGTGATCTGTCCTTTTAAGGCTCTTTGCGCAGGTGTCAAGCTGCTCTTTAAGGTTGCGCTGCGTGTACATTATGGTGATATGTCCCTTTAAGGCTCTGTGCGCAGGTGTCAAGCTGCCCTTTAAGGTTGCGCTGCATGAACATTACTGCAATCTGTCCCTATAAGACTGTGTGCGTGTGGTGCTAGTTGACCCTTTCAAGGCTGTGTTTTTTCTGTCTGTCCCTTTAAGACTGTGTGACCAGGTGCTATCCTGCCCTTTAAGGCTGTGTGAACATTATTTCCTCAGCAGTTTGTACAGTTGGTACTGAGAGGGCTGCTTTAAGTGTCTGTGTACAGTAAACAGTTACAAATGTATAAAAACCTGTAGGCTGAGTGTTTGATACAATGTATCCATGTAGGTGAGCAGGGCTGGCTGTGGGAAGTCTATGGGGAAAACAGGGACTTTACACCCCAAAATAGGGCTCCCCCTTTTGTTCCTGGAGACACAAACATTGCAGCATTGTTGGTAGCCCTCATCTGAACCCCCACGCCAATTTTTGTAGGAAAATAATAAGATATGGCTGAGAAAATCATTTAGAACGCTAAACTAAGATTTTACCCCCCTTTAAACATCTGCTGCACCATAGTTGCACAAACTGTCACGCTCTCCAGCCCCTAATATCAGCTAAATGTTGCAGATATTGATGAGAAAGAAAAAAAAAACACAATCCACCATGTAGCTATCGTACCTGAAACTCCAAGAATTGCGGTTAACTTCCTGCCTAAAAGGCACAAAAGCTCCCCACTTCCTGTCCAGTAGAATAAAGAACCGGAAGAAACACAGACACATACTCCTAGTTCCCACATCTGTATCTAAAGGTTCACTTGCTTTACATTGCTGGAATATTGTATTTACTGGATTTAACCTTTTCATTGCTAAGTCATTGTTATCATATTTGCACAGAAACGATTTTGAACTTTTTAAACCCTGAATTTAAGCACAAAATTCAGCTTATTTTCTGTTCTCTTTTTTTTAAGCTGTTCATGTATCAGAAATACATTTAAAATTCTACCACTCTGTAATCAAATAACTGCAGTTAAAGAGACAGTATAGCAAACATGCACATGACCCCTACCTTAGATCCCTAATATTTAACCCCTCAATTGCTGTGTTTAATTATTTCAGACTGCTGTGCTAAATGTATTTTTATTCTCTTGCAGTCATTTTAAATATTAATGGGGTTTCTGTGAATCTATGTTAGCCATAGAAATCCACAAAATCCAAGAATTTTCAGAAAAGAGTTTGCATAAATAATTCAAGAAAAATGGCAAACTGCAAAAAAAAAAAAGTTAAAGGGACAGTCAACACCAGAATTTTTGTTGTTTTAAAAGATAGAAAATCCCTTTATTACCCATTCCCCAGTTTTGCAAAACCAACACAGTTATAATAATACACTTTTTACCTCTGTGATTACCTTGTATCTAAGCCTCTGCAGACTGCCCCCTTATTTCAGTTCTTTGACAAACTTGCATTTTAGCCAATGCCTATCAAAATGCATTTAGATTAGAGGCGGCCTTCAAGGTCTAAAACATTAGCATATGAACCTCATAGGTTTAGCTTTCAACTAAGAATACCAAGAGAACAAAGCAAAATTGGTGATAAAAGTAAATTGGAAAGTTGTTTAAAATGACGTCCTATTTGAAACATGAACGTTTTTTTTAGACTTGACTGTCCCTTTAATTTTATGTAGGTATGCACCGAAATAAAAATTCTTGACCGAAACTGAAAATTCAGGATGCTCTTGGTCGAAAACTGAGCCAAAAAAATGACTTTTTTTTTAAACAAATGATTTTAAACACCTGTATAAAGTCTACTATAATCATGTTTTTCTTCGGCAACTATTTTAAAATATTTTTGTTTCACCTTTTTTTTTCATAATTAAATTATTTAATGAATGAATCTGAATTGAAAACCTGCAAGCAAATAAAACAAAATAACCACACTTTTATTGAAAGTAGCACACTAAAATTGGACAAAAAAAAAATAACTTAAAACAATAATATACTACACAATAATTTTACCAAGAAAAAAAAAACAGGAAAAAAAAGGAAACCCCCCCCTCAAAAACTGATAGTAATGGTATTTTCAGCCAAAATGTTTCTGCTACTGATATTTCGGTGCATCCCTACACAATCTTAAATATCAATATACTGTATTATTCTTTATTTAGTTCTGTGTAACAAAATTAGATTTAACTTTTTTTTTTTTTTTACCAATTATCCAAATAACATATAGTCCTAGAAAACTATTATTATATGCAAAACAGTAAGTCAGGTAATCAACTCAAACAGCAGCTCTAGGCTAGCATCAAATTGGAAATATGCTACACAATAATTTTACCGAAAATACCAGGCAAAAAATCAGAAAACTGAAATAACTGAAAATGCCTTTTCCAGCCAAAACTTTTCTGCGGGCGAAATTTTGGTGCATCTCTAATTTTACAAATGCAGAAAATATACCATAAGTAGCATTTCTAACCATACATTGATTATATATGTTTTAAAACTACACCTAATTTGTTTTTTTATGCTTTATGACAAAGTATGCATGCTCCATAGTAATAGATATACAGATATATGTATATATATACAGATATATATTTATATATTTACAAGAAAAATAACATATTATTATTATTATTATTCAGACACACACATATATATATATATATATATATATATATATATATATATATATATATATATATATATATATAACATACCCCCCAACTGTCCCGATTTTCGTGGGACAGTCCCGATTTTAGGGGTCTGTCCCCCTGTCCCAGGTTGCTAGCCATCTCTCCCGATTTGCCCCAGGCATTTAAAAAAAAAAAAATTATTTAATTTTTTTAATTCTATTGGGCCCATACTCAGAGGCAGCTGGTTTTGCTCTCACATGGTTAGATACCTGTTATATTCCCTGTGGAAAAGGAATGGTGTGTGGGTTAAGCAGGAATAAGAAGGCTGTATATGACCACGGGTAATGGTGACCTCTCTAACCTACCTCTGGTAGTGATGATGTCTAACCCCTGGTGATAATACTAGCATGCCTTCAGTTTTATACAATGAGCAGTGCTAATACCAGGGTAACGAACAGTGGCAGCCGCAGACTGCCAGCTAATGTGCTTGCCAACCCCAGGACTCCATACAATGAATTACAGATACCCATATATGAATTAGTGTGTGTGTCTATCTGTATCCATAACTGTGTGTGTTTATCTGTATGTATAAGTTTATGCTATGTAGTGTGTGTGTGTGTGTCTGCATGTATAAGTGTATGCTATGTAGTGTCTGTGTATCTGCATGTATGAGTGTATGCTGCATGTATAAGTGTATGCTATGTAATGTGTGTGTATCTGCATGTATAAGTGTATACTATGTAGTGTCTGTGTATCTGCCTGTATAAGTGTATGCTATGTAGTGTGTGTGTATCTGCATGTGTAAGTGTATGCTATGTAGTGTGTGTGTATCTGCATGTAGAAGTGTATACTATGTAGTGTCTGTGTATCTGCCTGTATAAGTGTATGCTATGTAGTGTGTGTGTATCTGCATGTATAAGTGTATGCTATGTAGTGTGTGTGTGTGTATCTGCATGTGTAAGTGTATGCTATGTAGTGTGTGTGTATCTGCATGTATAAGTGTATGCTATATAGTGTGTGTGTATCTGCATGTATAAGTGTATGCTATGTAGTGTGTGTGTATCTGCATGTATACGTGTATGCTATATAGTGTGTGTGTATCTGCATGTATAAGTGTATGCTATGTAGTGTGTGTGTATCTGCATGTATACGTGTATGCTATATAGTGTGTGTGTATCTGCATGTATAAGTGTATGCTATGTAGTGTGTGTGTGTATCTGCATGTATAAGTGTATGCTATTTAGTGTGTGTGTATCTGCATGTGTAAGTGTATGCTATGTAGTGTGTGTGTATCTGCATGTATAAGTGTATGCTATTTAGTGTGTGTGTATCTGCATGTGTAAGTGTATGCTATGTAGTGTGTGTGTATCTGCATGTATACGTGTATGCTATATAGTGTGTGTGTATCTGCATGTATAAGTGTATGCTATGTAGTGTGCTACTGTGCATTTTTGCTGACTTTAAAGGCCAGAATCTAGAATATTAATGGGGAATGCAAAGAGCAGTTTTAAAGAATGTATTATTAAATGTCCAATTAAGATAAGAAATATTTAGCAATGTCTTTGCAAAGGCTAATTAAATACATAGCTCACATAGCCATACCAGTAGTTTGAGTTTATTTTACCTTCCTTAATAAGGGTTATCATGTGTCCAGTATTCAAACAGAATATCCAGTAAAAATAAAAAAGGCACTTAAAGGGACAGTCTAGTCCAAAAAAACATTTATGATTCAGATAGGACATGCAATTTTCCAATTTACGTTTATCACACATTTTGCTTTGTTCGCTTGGTATTCTTAGTTGAAAGCTAAACCTAGGTAGGCTCATATGCTAATTTCTTAGCCCTAGAAGGCCGCCTCTTATCTGAATGCATTTGACAGTTTTTCACTACTAGAGGGCATTAGTGCATGTGTTCCATATAGATAACATTGTGCCCACGCACATGGAGTTACCTAGGAGTAAGCACTGATTGGCTAAATGCAAGTCTGTCAAAAGAAAGTAAAGGGGTGAGTCTGCAGAGGCTTAGATACAAGTTAATCACAGAGGTAAAAAAAGCATTAATATAACTGAGATAAGGAGCAGTCTGCAGCGGGTTAGATACAAGGTAATCACAGAGGTAAAAAGTATATTAATATAACTGAGATAAGGAGCAGTCTGCAGAGGCTTAGATACAAGGTAATCACAGAGGTAAAAAGTGTTTTAATATAACCGTGTTGGTTATGCAAAACTAGGGAATGGGTAATAAAAGGATTATCTATACTTTTATACAATAAAAATTCTGGTGTAGACTGTCCCTTTAAAGGGATATAAAACAGTATGAACTAACATTAGTTTCTAATTATATACTGCAGCCAAAGCCTACCTGCCAAACGGTTTATTTTTTAACCCTCATTAACCCCTTTAATTAAGGCATAGTTTTGTTTGCAGCAAGCTCCCCCCTGGGCATTTCCATATATGGAAGGTGCTATCCATGCCACAGCTACAGCAGAATGCACTTGTGCACATGCACGGTAGGGGCCATAGTCACATGACACCTGACAAAGCAGTGCACAGTATAATGCTGAAGCTTTCACAAAGCATGTGACATTATCCCCATGGAAAAAAGCAAGCCTCTTGGCAACAAACAATAGCATTATCTTATGTCCTTCCTCAAACCCCCCTTACTTGCATAAGTAATTATCTTCACATGCACACACTGTTATATGATACCTAAGGGTTTGGAGTAAGACACTGATAAGGGAGGTGGAGTAGCTAGACCTGGGAACACTAAACTTTAAGTCATTTTGCAGATTTTTGGAAATTTTATTAAACTACTTATAAGCTTTTTTTTCCACATACTGTTTTACCTCAGTTAACCCTTTTTTTCTTCTTAAATGGAAAGAGTCCACAGCTTTTGGAAAATAAGAACCTGGCCACCATGAGGAGGAAAGACACCCCAGCCAAAGGCTTAAATACTCCTCCTACTCCCCTCATCCCCCAGTCATTCTTTGCCTTTCGTCCCAGGAGGTTGACAGAGAAGTGTCAGAAGTTTGTTTTGTCTCTTAAGGAGGGTAGTACTCTTCGACATGGGACGGGAGTTTTAAGTAATCCTATCAGTCTCTCATTGAGGGCCTGGATGAAAGTTATAGTCCGGAGATGCAGGGAGAGTCTTTATGCAAAACTATCCCGACTCATGTTAACAGCTCCACAAGTAATCAGCGTTGACGATCTTTGCTTCGCTGCCTGCTTTCTTTCATATTCATGGTGGAGGCGATGCTACTATCCGTCACACTTGAAGGGCCGTGTTCTTGTTCCACGGCATAGATTCCAGTGAGATCGTTTCATTTTACTTCTTCAAAATGTACCATATTTTGTGTGTTTCCTGTGAAGCTATCTGGCGGGATTTATAACGAAGAATACAGGGTCTCAGTGAGACTCCTTTTGTGTCTTGGAGTTGAGGGTTAATATCTCCTGAGGGGGATTACTGAAAAGGGTTTTTTTAATCATGTTTGTTATGTGATTCAATCTGCTTATGTGTAGTATTATCTGGGCTCATGGCTTGGAACATTTAGGCCTTGGAAGTGACGCGACCTTATGGTTGGGCGCTCATTTTTTGGACTGTACGGTTCACCTTGTTACATTTCGGTCTGCCATTTCCGCATTCCTGACAGTGGGGCAACGAAAATAATTGGTCTGCCGGTGTCTGGTTCACAGGAGGTGATGAGTGCCCCAGCCATTGTAGGTGTGAGGTGCCGTTTAGTTTTGTTTTTCTTATAGTCTATATATTTTTCATAATCTCAATCCAGTTATGGAGCACTCTGATGCTAAGATTGTTCAAATTACAGATTCAGATTCTTCGTCTTGCGAAGAATGCGAATTGGCCCCGTTGACACAGGTCCCTCAGTTATGTTCCATATGCCGTATTAGAGCACCATGTTCCTCGGGCTCTGGGAATCAAGGGACCGCTGAGCCATCCGCCTCTGGGTGTCCTGTCCTTCGAGAGGCGAGTTCCGTACTGCTCCCTACTGCTACACATGCGGGTAACCCAGATTATGTTTATCCCTCCTTGCAGGGCGGCTTGTTCCCCCCCGGAGGTTGCAGCATGTTTTTGCATCCACATTGTGCTCATGCCCGTGGAGGTACCTAGGAGTCAGCACTGATTTGCTAAAATGCAAGTCTGTCAAAAGAACTGAAATAAGGGGGCAGACTGCAGAGGCTTAGATACAAGTTAATCACAGAGGTAAAACATATATTAATATAACTGTGTTGGTTATGCAAAACTGGGGAATGGTTAATAAAGGGATTATCTGTTTAAAAACAATAAAACATTTAGAGTAGACTGTCTCTTTAAATCAAATATTTTTTTTTAAAAATCAAAAATTAAATATACGTTTCTGCCCCTATCCTCTCAAGTCTGACATCTCTTCGTTGGCTCTGCTTTTTCACTTTTTTTTACCCTACTTTTTTTTCTTTTCCTGCTGTAAATAAAACTTTGCTCTTTATACAAATACCAGATTTCATTGCCATAGCATTTGGCAAGTCTGTCTGATTTGGGGTTACAGGTACCTTCCTCTTGTGTCAGTAACCTAAGGTGTAAATAAATGTGCTGAGTTAGCGTTTTTATATGTGAGAAGGAGGTTAACTCTTCATCTGTCAATTATCTATTTACTATATACCATGTGTAAAGGGACAATATACTAACAATCTGTTGCCCCTTAACACGTTTCTAGAGACTTGTTGCACCAGCTGCGGGGTACAAAATATATGTATCATTTAGGTTTCTTTTTATATTTGAAATAGACATTGCTCATTGTATCATGACACATTCAAATAAGCTGAGCCTGCAGGGAGCGCAGATCTCCCTATATTTCCCTCTGTACGCAAAAGCCCAATTTTAATATTTTTCTGTATAGAGAAATTGAAAATTAACATTTTAGTACATTATTCTCTGACCCCCATGGAAAGTGTAATTTCTTCTGCTGGCTTTTGTTTGCATAGCATTTCTGTATCTGGTACTGCAGTACTGAAATTTTCAGGATAAGTTGGAATACAATGGGCAAAGATTTGTTATGTTTCAAACGACGAAATAAAGGATCAAGGTGTTGCCAGTATGCAGTGGTTAGTACCTACTAAAAGTGGTGCAAGGAAGGACAACTGGTAAACCAGCATCAGGGTCATGGGTGCCCAAGGATCATTGATGCACGTGGGGGCAAAG
Organism: Bombina bombina; assembly: GCF_027579735.1. Taxonomy (NCBI): domain Eukaryota; kingdom Metazoa; phylum Chordata; class Amphibia; order Anura; family Bombinatoridae; genus Bombina; species Bombina bombina. The sequence goes on along the minus strand of NC_069505.1, from coordinate 571,940,064 downwards.
GCTAGCCTGTAAGTTCCTATTACACAGAAGAAATACTGTAGCTTAGATTGCGGAAAAAACAAATGCTGGCCATGATAGAAAGGTGTCAGAAAACACAATGCATTGCAGTTTGCTGTGTATGGGGATGCGTAGCCGCAGACCCGTCAGATTACCCATGATGACCCCTGTCCACTGCCGAAAGCGCCTTCAATGGGGACTTGAGCATCAGAACTGGACCATGGAGCAATGGAAAAAGGTTGCCTGGTCTAATGAATGACATTTACTTATAGATCAGGTGGATGGCTGAGTAGGTAGTCTACCTGGGGAAGAGATGACCGTTGGATGGACTATGGGAAGAAGATAGGCCAGAGGAGGCAGTGTTATGCTCTGGGCAATGTTCTGCTGGGAAATCTTGGGTCCTGGCACTCGTGCAGGGCCGGCTCAACCATGAGGCCAAGTGTGTCCATTGGACCCAGGCAGCACTTGACAGTCATTGTCAGACCCAGACCATTCCTGTCCTCTGTCTCTGTGGGGGAAGTAGCAGGTTCCCAGGAGCATAACCTCATCATGCACAAAGACACAAAATTGGTCAGGGGAAACATTCAAGTTGGGACAAGTGCATCTCTTCCCTAACTACCTTCCCACTTATTGAACAATTGTACATACGCATTGGTTGCATGCAGATATGCTTAGTAAGGCAAGCGGCCAGGCTACTAGGTTGATATGCTAATCAGAACTTAAACTACTGTGGGGAGGGGGGACGTAATTTCATTCTTTGACCCAGGCAGCACAATATATTGAGCTGGCCCTGTTCATGTCAATGTTACTGTGACACGTACCACCTACCTAGAGATTGTTGCAGACCACCTACACCTCTTCATGGCAATGGTGTTCCCTGATGTCAGTGGCCTCTTTCAGCAGGATAATGCACCCTGCCACACTGCAAACATTTTTCAGGAATGGTTTGAGAAACACAACAAAGAGTTTAAGGTGTTGCCTTGGCCTCCAAATTCTGTGGATCTCAATCCGATTGAGCATCTATGGGATGTGTTGGAACAACATATCCGGTCCATGGAGGTCCCACCTCACAACTTGCAGAACTTAAAGACTCTGCTGCTAATGTCTTGGTGCAAGATACCATAGGACACGTTCAGAGGTCTTGTGGAGTCCATGCATTGACACATCAGAGCTGTTTTGGCAGCACGAGTGGCACTTACACGAAATTAGCAGGCGGTTTTAATGTTCTCGCTGATCAGTGTATGTCCCTGGTTCATACAAGTAGGGTCTAGCATGGTTGGGAGGTACATCTGCTGCACCTCCTGCAGAATTCCTCCATCAGAGCAAATCTCTTATTTATCTATATACAGAACAGGGGAGGCTGGCACTGCTGCTGCCTTAGCTTTGTATATATGTCATTGTTCAGGGGAGACTGGCACTGCTGTTATCTTAGCTCTGTATATATGTCATTGTGCAAGACAAAACTGTCACTGCTGCTGCCTTAGCTGTGTATATATGTCATTGTGCAAGAGAAACTGTCACTGCTGCTGCCTTAGCTGTGTATATATGTCATTGTGCAAGAGAAACTGTCACTGCTGCTGCCTTAGCTGTGTATATATGTCATTGTGCAAGAGAAACTGTCACTGCTGCTGCCTTAGCTGTGTATATATGTCATTGTGCAAGAGAAACTGTCACTGCTGCTGCCTTAGCTGTGTATATATGTCATTGTGCAAGAGAAACTGTCACTGCTGCTGCCTTAGCTGTGTATATGTCATTGTGCAAGAGAAACTGACACTGCTGCTGCCTTAGCTGTGTATATATGTCATTGTGCAAGAGAAACTGTCACTGCTGCGGCCTTAGCTGTGTATATATGTCATTGTGCAAGAGAAACTGACACTGCTGCTGCCTTAGCTGTGTATATATGTCATTGTGCAAGAGAAACTGTCACTGCTGCTGCCTTAGCTGTGTATATATGTCATTGTGCAAGAGAAACTGTCACTGCTGCTGCCTTAGCTGTGTATATATGTCATTGTGCAAGAGAAACTGTCACTGCTGCTGCCTTAGCTGTGTATATATGTCATTGTGCAAGAGAAACTGTCACTGCTGCTGCCTTAGCTGTGTATATATGTCATTGTGCAAGAGAAACTGACACTGCTGCTGCCTTAGCTGTGTATATATGTCATTGTGCAAGAGAAACTGTCACTGCTGCTGCCTTAGCTGTGTATATATGTCATTGTGCAAGAGAAACTGTCACTGCTGCTGCCTTAGCTGTGTATATATGTCATTGTGCAAGAGAAACTGTCAATGCTGCTGCCTTAGCTGTGTATATATGTCATTGTGCAAGAGAAACTGTCACTGCTGCTGCCTTAGCTGTGTATATATGTCATTGTGCAAGAGAAACTGTCACTGCTGCTGCCTTAGCTGTGTATATATGTCATTGTGCAAGAGAAACTGTCACTGCTGCTGCTTTAGCTGTGTATATATGTCATTGTGCAAGAGAAACTGTCACTGCTGCTGCCTTAGCTGTGTATATATGTCATTGTGCAAGAGAAACTGACACTGCTGCTGCCTTAGCTGTGTATATATGTCATTGTGCAAGAGAAACTGTCACTGCTGCTGCCTTAGCTGTGTATATATGTCATTGTGCAAGAGAAACTGTCACTGCTGCTGCCTTAGCTGTGTATATATGTCATTGTGCAAGAGAAACTGACACTGCTGCTGCCTTAGCTGTGTATATATGTCATTGTGCAAGAGAAACTGACACTGCTGCTGCCTTAGCTGTGTATATATGTCATTGTGCAAGAGAAACTGTCACTGCTGCTGCCTTAGCTGTGTATATATGTCATTGTGCAAGAGAAACTGTCACTGCTGCTGCCTTAGCTGTGTATATATGTCATTGTGCAAGAGAAACTGTCACTGCTGCTGCCTTAGCTGTGTATATATGTCATTGTGCAAGAGAAACTGTCACTGCTGCTACCTTAGCTGTGTATATATGTCATTGTGCAAGAGAAACTGTCACTGCTGCTGCCTTAGCTGTGTATATATGTCATTGTGCAAGAGAAACTGTCACTGCTGCTGCCTTAGCTGTGTATATATGTCATTGTGCAAGAGAAACTGTCACTGCTGCTGCCTTAGCTGTGTATATATGTCATTGTGCAAGAGAAACTGACACTGCTGCTGCCTTAGCTGTGTATATATGTCATTGTGCAAGAGAAACTGTCACTGCTGCTGCCTTAGCTGTGTATATATGTCATTGTGCAAGAGAAACTGTCACTGCTGCTGCCTTAGCTGTGTATATATGTCATTGTGCAAGAGATACTGACACTGCTGCTGCCTTAGCTGTGTATATATGTCATTGTGCAAGAGAAACTGACACCGCTGCTGCCTTAGCTGTGTATATATGTCATTGTGCAAGAGAAACTGACACTGCTGCTGCCTTAACTGTGTGTATATGTCATTGTGCAAGACAAAACTGACACTGCTGCTGCCTTAGCTGTGTATATATGTCATTGTGCAAGAGAAACTGTCACTGCTGCTGCCTTAGCTGTGTATATATGTCATTGTGCAAGAAAAACTGTCACTGCTGCTGCCTTAGCTGTGTATATATGTCATTGTGCAGGCGAGACTGACACTGCTGCTGCATTAGCTGTGTATGTATGTCATTGTGTAGGGGAGGCTGGCATTGCTGCCTAAGAGGGGTATACATGCCATTGTGTAGGGGAGTCTGGCATTGCTGCCTAAGAGGGGTATACATGCCATTGTGTAGGGGAGGCTGGCATTGCTGCCTAAGAGGGGTATACATGCCATTGTGTAGGGGAGTCTGGCATTGCTGCCTAAGAGGGGTATACAAGCCATTGTGTAGGGGAGGCTGGCATTGCTGCCTAAGAGGGGTAAAGATGCCATTGTGTAGGGGAGGCTGGCATTGCTGCCTAAGAGTGGTATACATGCCATTGTGTAGAGGAGGCTGGCATTGCTGCCTAAGAGGGGTATACAAGCCAATGTGTAGGGGAGGCTGGCATTGCTGCCTAAGAGGGGTATACATGCCATTGTGTAGGGGAGGCTGACATTGCTGCCTAAGAGGGGTATACATGCCATTGTGTAGGGGAGTCTGGCATTGCTGCCTAAGAGAGATATATACATGCCATTGTGTAGGGGAGGCTGGCATTGCTGCCTAAGAGAGGTATACATGTCATTGTGTAGGGGAGGCTGGCATTGCTGCCTAAGAGGGGTATACATGCCATTGTATAGGGGAGGCTGGGATTGCTACCTAAGAGGGGTATACATGCCATTGTGTAGGGGAGGCTGGCATTGCTGCCTAAGAGGGGTATACATGCCATTGTGTAGGGGAGGCTGGCATTGCTGCCTAAGAGGGGTATACATGTCATTGTGTAGGGGAGGCTAGCATTGCTGCCTAAGAGGGGTATACATGCCATTGTGTATGGGAGGCTGGCATTGCTGCCTAAGAGGGATATACATTGAATTGTGTAGGGGAGTCTGGCATTGCTGCCTACGAGGGGTATACATGCCATTATGTAGGGGAGGCTGGCATTGCTGCCTAAGAGGGGTATAGATGCCATTGTGTAGGGGAGGCTGGCATTGCTGCCCAAGAGGGGTATACATGCCATTGTGTAGGGGAGGCTGGCATTGCTGCCTAAGAGGGGTATACATGCCATTGTGTAGGGGAGGCTGGCATTGCTGCCTAAGAGGGGTATACATGCCATTATGTAGGGGAGGCTGGCATTGCTGCCTAAGAGGGGTATAGATGCCATTGTGTAGGGGAGGCTGGCATTGCTGCCCAAGAGGGGTATACATGCCATTGTGTAGGGGAGGCTGGCATTGCTGCCTAAGAGGGATATACATTGAATTGTGTAGGGGAGTCTGGCATTGCTGCCTACGAGGGGTATACATGCCATTATGTAGGGGAGGCTGGCATTGCTGCCTAAGAGGGGTATAGATGCCATTGTGTAGGGGAGGCTGGCATTGCTGCCCAAGAGGGGTATACATGCCATTGTGTAGGGGAGGCTGGCATTGCTGCCTAAGAGGGGTATACATGCCATTGTGTAGGGGAGGCTGGCATTGCTGCCTAAGAGGGGTATACATGCCATTATGTAGGGGAGGCTGGCATTGCTGCCTAAGAGGGGTATAGATGCCATTGTGTAGGGGAGGCTGGCATTGCTGCCCAAGAGGGGTATACATGCCATTGTGTAGGGGAGGCTGGCATTGCTGCCTAAGAGGGGTATACATGCCATTGTGTAGGGGAGGCTGGCATTGCTGCCTAAGAGAGGTATACATGCCATTGTGTAGGGGAGGCTGGCATTGCTGCCTAAGAGGGGTATACATGCCATTGTGTAGGGGAGGCTGGCATTGCTGCCTAAGAGGGGTATACATGCCATTGTGTAGGGGAGGCTGGCATTGCTGCCTAAGAGGGGTATACATGTCTTTGTGTAGGGGAGCCTGGCATTGCTGCCTAAGAGGGGTATAGATGCCATTGTGTAAGGGAGTCTGGCATTGCTGCCTAAGAGGGGTATACATTGCAATGTGTAGGAGAGTCTGGCATTGCTGCCTAAGAGCGGTATACATGTCATTGTGTAGGGGAGGCTGGCATTGCTGCCTAAGAGTGGTATACATGCCATTGTGTAGGGGAGGCTGACATTTCTGCCTAAGAGGGATATACATGCAATTGTGTAGGGGAGGCTGGCATTGCTGCCTAAGAGGGGTATACATGCCATTGTGTAGGGGAGGCTGGCATTGCTGCCTAAGAGGGGTATACATGTCATTGTGTAGGGGAGTCTGGCATTGCTGCCTAAGAGGGTTATACATTGCATTGTGTAGGGGAGGCTGGCATTGCTGCCTAAGAGGGGTATACATGCCATTGTGTAGGAGAGGCTGGCATTGCTGCCTAAGAGAGGTATACATTGCATTGTGTAGGGGAGGCTGGCATTGCTGCCTAAGAGCGGTATACATTGCATTGTGTAGGGGAGGCTGGCATTGCTGCCTAAGAGCGGTATACATTGAATTGTGTAGGGGAGGCTGGCATTGCTGCCTAAGAGGGGTATACATGCCATTGTGTAGGGGAGGCTGGCATTGCTGCCTAAGAGGGGTATACATGCTATTGTGTAGGGGAGGCTGGCATTGCTGCCAAAGAGGGATATACATGCTATTGTGTAGGGGAGGCTGGCATTGCTGCCTAAGAGGGGTATACATGTCATTGTGTAGGGGAGGCTAGCATTGCTGCCAAAGAGGGGTATACATGCCATTGTGTATGGGAGGCTGGCATTGCTGCCTAAGAGGGATATACATTGAATTGTGTAGGGGAGGCTGGCATTGCTGCCTACGAGGGGTATACATGCCATTATGTAGGGGAGGCTGGCATTGCTGCCTAAGAGGGGTATAGATGCCATTGTGTAGGGGAGGCTGGCATTGCTGCCCAAGAGGGGTATACATGCCATTGTGTAGGGGAGGCTGGCATTGCTGCCTAAGAGGGGTATACATGCCATTGTGTAGGGGAGGCTGGCATTGCTGCCTAAGAGAGGTATACATGCCATTGTGTAGGGGAGGCTGGCATTGCTGCCTAAGAGGGGTATACATGCCATTGTGTAGGGGAGGCTGGCATTGCTGCCTAAGAGGGGTATACATGCCATTGTGTAGGGGAGTCTGGCATTGCTGCCTAAGAGGGATATATACATGCCATTGTGTAGGGGAGGCTGGCATTGCTGCCTAAGAGGGGTATACATGTCTTTGTGTAGGGGAGCCTGGCATTGCTGCCTAAGAGGGGTATAGATGCCATTGTGTAGGGGAGTCTGGCATTGCTGCCTAAGAGGGGTATACATTGCATTGTGTAGGAGAGTCTGGCATTGCTGCCTAAGAGCGGTGTACATGTCATTGTGTAGGGGAGGCTGGCATTGCTGCCTAAGAGGGGTATACATGCCATTGTGTAGGGGAGGCTGACATTTCTGCCTAAGAGGGATATACATGCCATTGTGTAGGGGAGGCTGGCATTGCTGCCTAAGAGGGGTATACATGCCATTGTGTAGGGGAGGCTGGCATTGCTGCCTAAGAGGGGTATACATGTCATTGTGTAGGGGAGTCTGGCATTGCTGCCTAAGAGGGTTATACATTGCTGTTACAGAAGCATTAGTTATTTTGTTGTGAAGAAACTTATTTCCCAGCAGCAATGCCTGAACCAGCCAAGCCAGCGCCTAAGAAGGGCTCCAAGAAAACTGTAACAAGTATCATTTCATAAAGGGTTAACTCTGTTCAGTTTTGAGAAAACTATTTTCTGAGGCAGGTTTCCTAGCATATTGTGTACTGTAATTAAGTTTGTGATAAGCATTCACTGCTAGGTGATAAGAAGGACTCAATTGTTTTCTTGTGTGTACTTGTTATCTGCGGTGGCCTGTCCAAGGGCTTTGTCTAAATGTGTGATGGGGGATTTTATGCTTCCCCCCCTGGGAGTGCCCTGTGTGCATGTAACCTAAATAAAAAGCAGGCTGGGCATCCCAGTCCTCAGTTCTTGGTTGTCCCTCAATCGCAGCGTTGACTCATTTTTGTGGGCAGAAGGGTATCCTAGCTGTACTACAGCTAAGGGGGATTATTCTACATTTGCGAGACTCATATAGAATACTGTGGAAAGCAGTTTCTCCCCTCTTCAGCAATAGGAATCCAGGCTACTAAGCGGTCCATCTCTCAGCGAGACTAAGGGTAACCGTAACATTTGGCGGCAGCGGTGGGATTTTTCCTGGATTTCCTAGGAGAGGTACAGAACGGATGGAGAGCGCTTACGAAAAATTGAAGCGTACAACCCTAAAGGATTTACTTGAAAGCAGAGGGGGGTACGCCAGCAACCGGCCGAGGAGAGAGCTGATCGCAGAATTGACCGAACTGGATCAGAGCTTCACAATGGCGGAAACACCGACCACGATTAGTGACGAAAAAACCAGGATTGTTCGGGAGAGGCTCTCACTGTACGGGCCGAACCCCTCCATGGAATTGGTACAGCAGTTGATGGCGGAAGCGGACAAGGATATACGAGAGACTCGAGCCCACGAACTCAACCTAGCGAACGCACACCGCAATGCTGAAGCCCCGCAGGTAATCATCCCTGTCGAAAATGCTGGGAGGCCCAAGATACCCTATGCGGCATTTCGACCCTTCCTAGAGAGCGAGACAGGGATTGATGAATATTTGGCGGACTTCGAAAGGCAATGTGCCCTGCACCAGATTCCCAACAGGGAGTGGCCCACGATATTGTCTGGGAAACTATCCGGGCGAGCCCTGGAAGCCTTTCGTACTCTGGGTGCTGAGGAAGTGACACAGTATGAGCTAGTTAAGGAGACACTGTTGCGACGGTACGCAGTAACTCCGGACGCGTATCGCCGACAGTTTCGGGGCACGAAAAAGAAGCCTAACGATACCCATATGGAATGGGCGCACCGAATGCGGAGAGCAGCAAATCACTGGATGAGCGGAAGTAAAGCGGTGACTGGTGAGGAAATTTTACAATTGTTTCTCTTAGAACATTTTTATAATGGCATGGAACAGCAAGGGAAGGAATGGCTGCGAGACAGGCGACCTTCTACCTTAGAAGAAGCAGCCAAATTGGCCGATGAACATTATGACTCCCGTCTTCACGAACCCAGAGAGGTTTACCGTGCACCCCCTCGTGCTGAATTCCGAGCCCCGGTGCCCGCAGGGCCCGCCCGACACTCAGGACCACCCAATAACAGCTCTGAGCGTCCCAGACCGACTTGCCACCGATGCAAGCAACCAGGGCATTTCATGGCTAGCTGCCCCCTTAATACGCACCAGACACCCAGGAATTACAATTACCCCTCTGGGGCATATCGTCCGGCCCGGACCCTCTGTGTTAACCAAGAGGCCCCTATGGAGGAATATTTGGGGCCGCTTCACGAGGCGGACCCTGTATATGCTGCCTCAGATAACCGCCAGCACCATCGGCAGAAGGTATGGCTCGAGGGGCGATCTACCGAGGGATTGAGAGACACAGGGGCTACTATCACGCTGGTACAGAGTCATTTGGTGCCGGAGCACAAGCGATCTGGACAGACTGTGGCCGTTAGAGTGGCGGGGGGGGATGTGTACAAAATTCCAACAGCTAAAGTGCATCTTGATTGGGGAGCGGGAAAGGGGGCTGTGAACGTGGGCATAATGGATAATTTACCTGCCGAAGTACTACTGGGCAATGATTTGGGCCCCATGACTTCTGCCTATGCTCCAGTATGCAACAACGAGGCGGACCCAGTGACTACACGGGCCCAAGCCCGGACGGAGCGAGAACTCTCACCAGTGCGGGAGACACAGGTAAGACCTACCCCGACCTTGCCTGACATGTTAGGCCCCATACCCTGGGACACCCCAGATGCTTTCGAGACAGAGTCTAAGACTGACCCGACCTTACAAAAGTACCGGGATCGAGCAGAGACCGGAGGGGGCGGGGCAGATAATGAAACATTCTTATGGGAAAAAGGGAAACTATACCGCTGGACAGAGAAAAGGGGACAGCGTAGGCGACAGCTGGTAGTGCCCTACAAATACCGTCAAGAAATCCTCAAGATAGGCCACGACATCCCCTTAGCAGGCCACCTAGCTGTAACCCGTACCCTACACCGCATTACTCACACGTTCTTTTGGCCAGGGGTACACGCTGACGTTAGAACTTACTGTAACACCTGCGATGTGTGTCAACGAGTAGGAAGGCGAGGCGATCACCCTAAAGCCCATCTAGTAAATATGCCCATTGTAGAGGAACCCTTCAGCCGGGTTGCTATTGACCTAGTGGGACCACTGGCTACCCCTAGTCCCTCCGGTAAGCGCTACATTCTTACCGTAGTGGACTACGCTACCAGGTACCCAGAGGCTGTCGCCCTATCCAACATACAAGCGGATACGGTAGCGAATGCACTAGTACAGGTGTTCTCCCGGGTAGGATTTCCAAAAGAAATCCTATCCGACCGAGGCACCCAATTTACGGCTGAATTGACCCAACAACTCTGGCAGGTTTGCAAAATTAAGTCCCTCCTGAGCTCCCCATACCACCCCCAGACGAACGGGCTGTGTGAGAGGTTCAATGGGACCCTCAAGCAAATGCTCAAGACGTTCACTCAGGAATACCGAGACTGGGAACGCTTCCTGCCGCACCTCCTTTTTGCTTATCGGGAGGTGCCCCAGGAAACGACAGGGTTCTCTCCCTTCGAGTTGCTCTACGGAAGAAAGGTACGGGGACCCCTAAACCTGATCCGGGAGCACTGGGAGGGAGAGATGGAGACTGACGGTGTCCCCATTGTGCCATACGTGCTGGAACTCAGGGACCGAATGGAGCAATTAGCCAAATCCGTGCGGGCTAATCTCCAGTCGGCCCAGAGAAGACAGAAAGTATGGTACGATCGGGGGGCCCGAAAGAGAATCTTTACCATAGGACAAAAGGTGTTAGTACTTAAGCCGGTGAAGACAGACAAATTGCAGGCGTCCTGGCAGGGCCCCTACCAGATCGTAGAGAAAAGGGGAGACACCACTTATGTGATAGCTAGCTGCCACGACAACAATCTTAGAAAGACATTCCATGTAAACATGCTCAAGGAATATTTTGAGCGACCAGAGAACGTGACGGCCGTATGTTGTTCCCCTCAGGAAGGCCCCGACAGTCTACCCATTCCAGACCTATTAGAAAAGAGTCTCCCCACAGGTATAGTGGCTCAGGTTCAGATAGGAGACCGACTTAGCCCCACTGAAAGGGAGCAGCTCAACCAACTCCTACAGTCCAAACACCTCACCTTCTCCCCGAAGCCAGGGTACACTACTTTAACCACCCACCAGGTAGATACTCCGGGACAAGCTCCCTTGCGCCAGGCTCCGTACCGAATCCCCGAAGCAGTTAAGATAGGAATGAAGAAGGAGATCGATGAGATGCTCCAACTCAGGGTAATTGAGCCCTCCGATAGTCCCTGGGCCTCCCCAGTTGTCTTGGTGCCCAAGAAAGATGGGACCACCCGGTTCTGCGTAGACTATCGGAGGCTCAATGAAAAGACCGTGACGGACGCTTACCCTATGCCCAGGGTAGACGAGCTACTCGATCGTATAGCCAGGGGAAATTACCTGACCACTATTGACCTCTGCAAAGGTTACTGGCAGATTCCCCTGGCCCCGGAGGCTATCCCCAAGTCGGCATTCGTCACCCCATTCGGCTTATATCAGTTTAGGGTAATGCCGTTTGGGATGAAGAATGCCCCAGCTACATTCCAGCGCTTGGTGGATAGGCTCCTGGATGGCTTCCAGAGTTTTGCTTGCGCCTACCTGGACGACATAGCGATCCACAGTGAGTCCTGGGAGGACCACTTAGCTCATGTGGGAATGGTTCTGGATCAGATCCGGGCTGCTGGCCTGACTCTGAAGCCAGAAAAATGCCACTTTGGGATGGCCGAGGTACAGTACCTGGGTCACCGGGTGGGGTGTGGAAAGCAGCGACCAGAGCCGGCCAAGATAGAAGCTGTCGCCAATTGGCCCACCCCCATCACTAAGACTCAGGTCCTAGCCTTCCTGGGCACGGCAGGGTACTATAGACGGTTCGTACCAGACTACAGCACACTTGCCAAACCCCTGACTGACTTGACCAAGAAGAACTTACCTCGACAGGTCCTGTGGTCTCCCCACTGTGAAACGGCTTTCCAGGCTCTCAAAAATGCTCTAATTAACGCTCCTGTCTTGGCGGCTCCAGCCCTTAACAAACGTTTTATCATCCATACAGATGCTTCCATGTTCGGGCTGGGAGCCGTCCTCAGCCAAGTAGGCGAAGATGGAGGGGAGCATCCAGTTGCCTACATCAGCCGGAAGCTCCTGCCCCGCGAAGTCAGCTATGCAGCGGTCGAAAAGGAGTGTTTGGCTTTGGTGTGGGCATTAAAGAAATTGACTCCCTATTTATATGGGCAGGAGTTCACTCTGGTCACCGACCATAACCCGTTGGTGTGGCTGAACCGGGTCTCTGGAGATAATGGCAGGCTATTACGTTGGAGTTTATCGTTGCAACCCTTCAATTTCACCATTACTTACAGACCTGGGAAACAGAATGGCAACGCCGACGGGTTGTCCAGACAAACCGACCTCAGCCCCGCATAACCAGCGGTCTGGACAGCCTTAGTCTGCCCCGAAAAGGGGTCAGACCGTGTCTGCCAGAGTGTTCCACAGAAAGGGAGCACTGTTACAGAAGCATTAGTTATTTTGTTGTGAAGAAACTTATTTCCCAGCAGCAATGCCTGAACCAGCCAAGCCAGCGCCTAAGAAGGGCTCCAAGAAAACTGTAACAAGTATCATTTCATAAAGGGTTAACTCTGTTCAGTTTTGAGAAAACTATTTTCTGAGGCAGGTTTCCTAGCATATTGTGTACTGTAATTAAGTTTGTGATAAGCATTCACTGCTAGGTGATAAGAAGGACTCAATTGTTTTCTTGTGTGTACTTGTTATCTGCGGTGGCCTGTCCAAGGGCTTTGTCTAAATGTGTGATGGGGGATTTTATGCTTCCCCCCCTGGGAGTGCCCTGTGTGCATGTAACCTAAATAAAAAGCAGGCTGGGCATCCCAGTCCTCAGTTCTTGGTTGTCCCTCAATCGCAGCGTTGACTCATTTTTGTGGGCAGAAGGGTATCCTAGCTGTACTACAGCTAAGGGGGATTATTCTACATTTGCGAGACTCATATAGAATACTGTGGAAAGCAGTTTCTCCCCTCTTCAGCAATAGGAATCCAGGCTACTAAGCGGTCCATCTCTCAGCGAGACTAAGGGTAACCGTAACAATTGCATTGTGTAGGGGAGGCTGGCATTGCTGCCTAAGAGGGGTATACATGCCATTGTGTAGGAGAGGCTGGCATTGCTGCCTAAGAGAGGTATACATTGCATTGTGTAGGGGAGGCTGGCATTGCTGCCTAAGAGCGGTATACATTGCATTGTGTAGGGGAGGCTGGCATTGCTGCCTAAGAGCGGTATACATTGAATTGTGTAGGGGAGGCTGGCATTGCTGCCTAAGAGGGGTATACATGCCATTGTGTAGGGGAGGCTGGCATTGCTGCCTAAGAGGGGTATACATGCTATTGTGTAGGGGAGGCTGGCATTGCTGCCAAAGAGGGATATACATGCTATTGTGTAGGGGAGGCTGGCATTGCTGCCAAAGAGGGATATACATGCTATTGTGTAGGGGAGGCTGGCATTGCTGCCTAAGAGGGGTATACATGTCATTGTGTAGGGGAGGCTGGCATTGCTGCCTAAGAGGGGTATACATGCTATTGTGTAGGGGAGGCTGGCATTGTTGCCTAAGAGGGATATACATGCTATTGTGTATGGGAGGCTGGCATTGCTGCCTAAGAGGGGTATACATGCCATTGTGTAGGGGAGGCTTTCATTGCTGCCTAAGAGAGGTATACATGCCATTGTGTAGGGGAGGCTGGCATTGCTGCCAAAGAGGGATATACATGCTATTGTGTAGGGGAGTCTGGCATTGCTGCCTCAGAGGGGTATACATGGCATTGTGTAGGGGAGGCTGGCATTGCTGCCTAAGAGGGGTATACATGTCATTGTGTAGGGGAGGCTGGCATTGCTGCCTAAGAGGGGTATACATGCCATTGTGTAGGGGAGGCTGGCATTGCTGCCTAAGAGGGTTATACATGTCATTGTGTATGGGAGGCTGACATTGCTGCCTAAGAGGGGTATACATTTCATTGTGTAGGGGAGGTTGGCATTGCTGCCTAAGAGGGGTATACATGCCATTGTGTAGGGGAGGCTGGCATTGCTGCCTAAGAGGGGTATACATGTCATTGTGTAGGGGAGGCTGGCATTGCTGCCTAAGAGGGGTATACATGTCATTGTGTAGGGGAGGCTGACATTGCTGCCTAAGAGGGGTATACATTGCATTGTGTAGGGGAGGCTGGAATTGCTGCCTAAGAGGGGTATACATGTCATTGTGTATGGGAGGCTGACATTGCTGCCTAAGAGGGGTATACATGCCATTGTGTAGGGGAGGCTGGCATTGCTGCCTAAGAGGGGTATACATGCCATTGTGTAGGGGAGGCTGACATTATTGCCTAAGAGGGGTATACATGCCATTGTGTAGGGGAGGCTGACATTATTGCCTAAGAGGTGTATACATGTCATTGTGCATGGGGATGCTGGCATTGCTGCCTAAGAGGGGTATACATGCCATTGTGTAGGGAAGGCTGGCATTGCTGCCTAAGAGGGGTATACATGCCATTGTGTAGAGGAGGCTGGCATTGCTGCCTAAGAGGTGTATACATGTCATTGTGGATACATGTCATTGCTGCTGCCAGTACTTTTTAAACTTTTTATACATGTCATGGAGTAATGTATATATGAAGAGGAAGGATAATATATCTTTAGTTTACATGTGTAGTTATCATACTCATATATACTCATATACTCTATAAAGAAATATTGGCACTACTGCTTCCAGCACAGTACGTCTCATCTCACTAAACTGGCAGAGTTACATTTTGTTATCAAATTGGTATCAGAATAGCAGGGAGTTGGTCAATATTTGATCTGCAATTCTGATCTGTCCTTTGTTCTCTGATCTCCTGGCAAGTAGATGGTGGCTGCATAGAGGACACTAGCAGGCATCAGTGGGTGGGTGCTGGGACATATAAATTACATTCTCGGTGATTAGGGCACATTTACTGTCACACAAAGACATGGGGACCTTCTCTTTTTGGCTGTCTCTGTCCTGTCTCGTGGCTGCTGGCTATGGGGAAACCTTGTCGTGTGTGGATTTGAGATGGCTACCACCAAATTTAAATCAGGTAAGATTTAGTGTGAAAGAGAACATACAATTGTGATGTAAAAAGGCAGCAGGTAGCCAGACACTGAGACTGGGAGATAAATCTAGCATATAACAAGGTTTATTTAAAAATATATTTTTGTTTTAGGAAATGTGCTTGCACCATGGACTATAGGCAAAATAAACCAATTCTGTATCTTAAAGTGAAGGTAAAGTTTCACATATTACACTTTTGCCCCTGTAAATGCTATTAAAATAAATGGGACTTTAAGTCATGAAAATTTTATAATCGCTATATTTATCTATTTATTACTGTTTCTTGATCCGATTCCGAACCCTTTTAAAACAACCTGTTTCTTTTTTTTTTTTTCCATAATACCGGTCATGTTTTCTGACTATCCAATTGAAACACTGGCCGTTAGGCGGCCGTCATATGATGTCACCGATTTATTGTTCTATATGCGCATGCGCGGCAATCACTTCCTTTCCTTTCTTCTCACAGCTCGTTACAGTTTAGCGCATGTGCTTTTTTTATTTCGTCAGGCATCGTCTTGGCTGTTGCAAGGAATATTGACGCCAGCGCTTTAGGTCTAAGATTTTTTCTTTCACACAGGCGCAAATCGAATGTAAGCTGCGCATGCACAAGTGAGCCGTAAATCGGGAACGCGCTTTGGAAGTACGTACAGAGCGGGTGAAAAATCAGGAAAAGAAAGGAGGGAGGAGCGAAGAACGGCAGAGACTGTAAATATAAACGTTTAAAAATACATTAATATATATACAATGATGAAAAAAAACTTAGCGATAACAGTATATACTAGATCCTGGTTTCTCAACAGCCGGGCCGTGGCCCAGTACCGGGCCGTGATAGCCCTGCTGGTGGGCCCTGACCTGTCATGCCCCCACTGCACACTCTTACCCCACTGCACACAAGGGGCAGACTGAGACCAATCAAGGCCCCAGGAAAACTGTCTCACACTGACCCAAATGTATTCAAATGTATGCAAATAAACATGGTAGCCTCCCTGCCCTAACCCCAACAGGCCCATCAACCTCCAGAGCCAGGACCCCCAACATTAAGGGCCAAAGAAAGGGCCCCCAAACTCCAGGGCCAGACCTCACACTCCATGGCCCTCACAGCGACAGACCCTCGGCAGGACCCCCACACTCCAGGGCCCCCACAAAACCCACACTGAACTGCTTAGTTACTGATAGGGCAAATCCCTGATGCTTACTCTCTCTCTCTCTATATATATATATATCTATATATATCTATATATATCTATATATATATATATATATAGAGAGTAAGTATATATATACAGTATATATATATATATACCGTGCCCTGGACATGTCCAGCTAAAGTTTACCGGGCCTTGAGGTCACTTTGGTTGAGAACCACTGTACTAGATGAATAATAGAATACAGGCATCAAAAAAGCAAAACTTTACCTTCACTTTAAGTATACAGCATAATGTTGCAAATTGTCGCAATCATCTACATTATTTTACCTTCCTTAATAAGAGTTATCATGTGTCCAGTATTCAAACAGAATATCCAGTAAAAATAAAAATAAAAAAGGCACTTAAAGGGACAGTCTAGTCCAAAAAAACATTTATGATTCATATAGGACATGCAATTTTCCAATTTACGTTTATCACAAATTTTACTTTGTTCTCTTGGTATTCTAAGTTGAAAGCTAAACCTAGGTAGGCTCATATGCTAATTTCTCTAGAGGACCACCTATTATTTTAATGTATTTGACAGTTTTTCACTACTAGAGGGCGTTAGTGCATTTGTTCCATATAGATAACATTGTGCCCACGCATATGGAGTTACCTAGGAGTAAGCACTGATTGGCTAAATGCAAGTCTGTCAAAAGAACTGAGATGAGGGGTGAATTCTGCAGAGGCTTAGATACAAGGTAATCACAAAGGTAAAAAGTGTTTTAATATAGCTGTGTTGGTTATGCAAAATTAGGGAATGGGTAATAAAAGGATTATCTATACTTTTAAACAATAAAAATTCTAGCATAGACTGTCCCTTTAAAGTGATATAAAACAGTATGAACTAACATAAATTTCTAATTATATACTGCAGCCAAAGCTTACCTGCCAAATGGTTTATTTTTTAACCCTCATTAACCCATTTAATTAAGGCATAGTTTTGTTTGCAGCAAGATCCCCCCTGGGCATTTCCATATACGGAAGGTGCTATCAATGCCACAGCTACAGCAGAATGCACTTGTGCACATGCACGGTAGGGGCCATAGTCACATGACACCTGACAAAGCAGTGCACAGTATAATGCTGAAGCTTTCACAAAGCATGTGACATTATCCCCATGGAAAAAAGCAAGCCTCTTGGCAACAAACAATAGCATTATCTTATGTCCTTCCTCAAACCCCCCTTACTTGCATAAGTAATTATCTTCACATGCACACTGTTATATGATACCTAAGGGTTTAGAGTAAGACACTGATAAGGGAGGTGGAGTAGCTAGACCTGGGATTACTAAACTTTGTCATTTTGCAGATTTTTGGAAATCTTATTAAACTACTTATAAGCTTTTTTTTCCACATACTGTTTTACCTCAGTTAACCCTTTTTTTCTTCTTAAATGGAAAGAGTCCACAGCTTTTGGGAAATAAGAACCTGGCCACCATGAGGAGGAAAGACACCCCAGCCAAAGGCTTAAATACTCCTCCCACTCCCCTCATCCCCCAGTCATTCTTTGCCTTTCGTCCGAGGAGGTTGGCAGAGAAGTGTCAGAAGTTTGTTTTGTCTCTTATGGAGGGTAGTACTCTTCGATATGGGACGGGAGTTTTAAGTAATCCTATCAGTCTCTCAGTGAGGGTCTGGATGAAAGTTATAGTCCGGAGATGCAGGGAGAGTCTTTATGCAAAACTATCCCGACTCATGTTAACAGCTCCACAAGCAATCGTCGTTGACGATCTTCGCTGCGCTGCCTGCTTTCTTCTCTCAAATTCATGGCGGAGGCGATGCTACTATCCGTCACACTTGAAGGGCCTTGTTCCTATTCCACAGCATAGATTCCGGTAAGATCGTTTCATTTTACTTCTTCAAAATGTACCATATTTTGTGTGTTTCCTGCGAAGCTATCTGGCGGGACGTATAACGAAGAATACAGGGTCTCAGTGAGACTCCTTTTGTGTCTTGGAATCAAGGGTTAATATCTCCTGAGGGGGATTATTGAACAGGGTTTTTTTTTATCATGTTTGTTATGTGATTCAATCTGCTTATGTGTAGTGTTATCTGGGCTCATGGCTTGGAACATTTAGGCCTTGGAAGTGACGCAACCTTATGGTTAGGCATGCTTTTTTTGGACTGTACAGTTCACCTTGTGACCAAGCGTACTTACATTTCGGTCTGCCATTTCTGCATTCCTGACAGTGGGGCAACAAAAATAATTGGTCTGCCGGTGTCTGGTTCACAGGAGGTGGTGAGTGGCCCAGCCATTGTGGGTGTGAGGTGCCATTTAAATTTGTTTTTCTTATAGTCCATATATTTTTCATAATCCCTATCCAGTTATGGAGGATTCTGATGCTGAGACTGTTCAAATTACAGATTCAGATTCTTCATCTTGCGAAGAATGCGAATTGGCCCCGTTGACACAGGTCACTCAGTTATGTTCCATATGCCGTATTAGAGCACCTTGTTCCTCGGGCTTGGGGAATCAAGGGACCGCTGAGCCATCTGCCTCTGGGTGTCCTGTCCTTCGAGAGGCGAGTTCCCTACCGCTCCCTACTGCTACACATGCGGGTAACCCAGATTATGTTTATCCCTCCTTGCAAGGCGGCTTGTTCCCCCCCAGAGGTTTGCAGCACGTTTTCACTTCCACAAATTTTTGGCAATTATGCGTCTGCAGAGTCCGGATGTTTATTTGCGATTGTGCTCATGCCCTATTTTCCGTGACTCCCGGCCTTGGGAGGGCCTGTACAGTTCCCTGCAGGTGTGGCTGTCCCTGAGTGTTGTGCCTTTCGTTACAGAATAGAGCGCCTTCGCGTTTTACTCAGACATGTTTTCAAGTTATTGGAGGATCCTATCCTTAACGGATACGGGAATCTGCAGTCTGCTACTTCGGTTCACCTCATTAGACATTGGGGCGATGGCGTAATCTCCTGATTGTCTGTTATTGAGATCCTTCCCTGTTTTTTTGGATGATCAGGGTTCCGTTTGGCTGGTCCTATGGGATGCTTGTTTCTTCTTGGGCGTTAACCTACAGGTTGCCTTATCTTTTCTTTTATCTGGTTAGGATGTCTTTTTTTTATTACATGTTTCCTTTGGGAACTCTCTCTGGGATACTCTCCATTTACTTCTGCGGAAGTTTGTTAAGAACTTGTTAGTCCTATGTTTGTCTGTTTTCTCTTCCCCTCTGAGGGAGGATTTAGACGACTTGACAGTTATGACCCTGGCAGCGGCTGGTCCTGCTTGGGTCAGATCTTCTGTCTTGTGTCTTATTCAGACACGCGCCGCCTGTTCTGCCTGGCTGGTCCGGTGGAGGCGCTGAGTGCTTGCTTTATTATTTGTGTTCTTCTTGTTTTTATTTCCAAGTTTCAGCTAAGCATTCTAAGAGGACTTGTGGGTCCGTGAGGCAGGGGAGATTGTTTCAGTCCTTATTTAGCCTTCAATCTGGTCAGCTGGGTCAGTGGAGTTCCACTGCATCACATTCCTTTGCTTCTGATACTCTTGGGACCTAAAACTTTCTTCCTCTTTCGGGAGGATTGGGGGCTTAGTGCCTCTTTATTGCCGGTTTGGGGCAGTTTGGCCTCTCTGAGGCCCGGGGTATTGCCCCGTTGGACTGGTTCCTTCAGTGGTTCTTACTTTTTGAGACCTTTTGGACTTTTCCGTTTTCTCTATAAGGGATGGGGTCTCCTAATGGGGTCCTGGTTTTCCCTTTGGGAGATGATAGTTCCTTTTAGGGACTATTGGGTGTGGTCTATTTTGGTCTCTGTTTAGGGTTCTTCCCAGGAGCTGGGGATGCTCGGCATCATTGTTTTTTCATACGATCCTCTGATCATATGTAAGTGGAGACTTGCCTTTGCTCGAGCGCATTGTCCTCAAGGTATCCCCTTACAGTTGATTGTCCTGTGACTGTTTGTCTGTCTATGGGCTCTAGTGTCGCTGCACTACTTTATGCCTTGGCTCTTGGGGAGTTTGGACTTTGGCAAGGGGTGGTCTCTTCCTAGTGTCGAGACTTGTGATATCCGAGTTAATCTGGATTTTACATCTGTATCTCCCTGTGGGTCTGTTTTTTATATCAGACGGGGGGGTTAAATTGCTGGGATATTGTTTACTTAAAACAATTGGGTTCTCCGGTGGCTGAGGCTTCGCTCAGCTTTTCCCTTGTGGGTTGTTACTGGACCTTTTAAGTTCCAGGGTTGGTTCGGGGTTCCCCAGTCCCAGGGATCTTGGGCTTTGACCTTTGGTCTGCCTAATTGCCTTGGTCAAGATTTCCCAGGTTTTCTAAGTACTGATGCTCTTTGGGCTTGCCTTACTCCTTGATGACCGTTTTCCCTTAGACGGCTTGCCAAAGTAACCAATTGGCTTTGCTGCTCTGCAGGCGAAGGGTTTCCAGTGTATCTGCTGCGGCTACGGCACTTTGGCTGTGTGCTAGCAAGCTATTTTTAAGGGGGTTCTCTCGTTTAGCCTATAACTTTGTGCCTTGTGGGCAGGTACTCTGTTTTTTATGGTACCTGTCTTGGGGGGTTTGTTCTCCTCCTTTTGGAGTTGTGGTCCCTGTCTAAGCCAGCTGGTTTAATCTACTGGTTAGCTCATTGGCTTCTTTACCTTGGTTGCAAGTTTGAATTCCGCTTGGGAGTGGAAAGTTCTTCTTGCATGGCCTTAACTGACATTTTATAGGTTTTCTCCTGTTTCAGGAGGTTGGAACTGAGTTTACCTGTTTTAAGGAGGGGTTTCCTCTCTGGGTAGTTTTGTTCCATTTGGAGTCTTCTGGCTCTGTATCGAGACTTGTTGGACCTTTTGGCTAGATCTTTTGGGTCTATGGCCTTTTCGTCTGTCTCTAAGAAGTCGGGTTAGCACCCGAGCTCTGCTGGTATGGCTTCGGGCATTCTTTCGCTCATTTATTTTCGAGCTGGAGTTCTTCTGTTCCAGTCTTTTAGTCCTGCTGACGCTTGAGCTGGCCCGGCTGGTAGTAGGTTTTGAGATGGTTGTTCATCTTGTGCAGGCCTCGTTGAGGTCCTGTGCTCTTCTGTTAAGACCTATGTGTAGGTCTGGTGGCTTAGATTGCCTAGTATGTGCCCTCTGTCTGGAGGTTTATTTGGCAATCTGATGCTCGGTTGGCCGGTTTTTGCTTCTCAGCAACTGTTTCCTTTGGGGTCATCCTAATGATGCTGCGTGTGTTGGACTCAGGTGTTTGTCTCGTCTGGGTTGCTACATGTTTTTGTGTCTGAATACTTACGTATTCTTAGTATTGACATCTTGAGGACTCTGTCTTCGGTTGTCTTTTTCGATACTGTGGTTTGATGAGAAAACCTTTGTTCTCTGTTCGACGCCTGGTTTTACACCTTGTGGTTTCTGCTTGGTTTGGGCGTTGCCTCCCTTGTTTGTCAGGAGGGGTCTTGTGAGCTATGCTCATTTTTGGGGGTCTTCCTTTTATGGATTTTGTGGAGACCATTTCGGTTTCTTTTTGATTTTCTTTTGCCCTATCCCTTTGGGAGTTCAGCCTGGTGTTCTTCTACTGTTTCTTGTTCCTCAGCAGAATGACTGGGGGATGAGGGAAGTGGGAGGAGTATTTAAGCCTTTGGCTGGGGTGTCTTTGCCTCCTTCTGGTGGCCAGGTTCTTATTTCCCAAAAGTAATGAATGCAGCTGTGGACTCTTTCCATCAGAAGAAAATTATCAGGTAAGCATAATTTAAGTTATAATATGCACATAACTCAAACTGTTTTATGGCACTTTAAATGCCGGTTTATAAAATTTCCAGCATACTTAACAGGAACTTAAAGTGAAAGTAATTTTAACAATATATAAATAAGCCAATGCTTAAATCTACTATAAACTAATGTAGTCGCTAAGTTTTTTTTTTTATATAATGTTTAACGATTTTCTAAATATAGATTTATTTTCAATATAACCTTTCACTATGTTACTCCGCCCCCTTGCTTTATTCCAGCTTGTGTATTATAATTCTTACCAGTGGTCCCATCCGCTGTATATGTATGGTTACGTGCTCGCTCTCGAGAAGATATTTTATGGGCATGCGCAATGCCACGCTCTCCGCTAACATAAATACTATCAATTGTATGGGATTCTGTTTTCATTAGACTGCACGTGCGGCCATCATGAATGCGTTTCTAAAGAAAGACGTAATTCAGAGATAGCCGCTTGCGCATTTACAGCCGGGGGCATATATTGAACTGTTTTGGACGCCACTGGGGGAACCAATCAGTTCGATATGGCTGTATTCGTCACTGAAAAAGAAAAATATTTTTTGAATGAGGGCGTAGGATCGGCTAGAGAGTTTTGAAAAAGGTATTGTGAAAAAAAGATATTTATATTGAGATTTGAGTAAAATTATGAATTAAGGTTACCTTTTTTTTGGATGGATTTGTAATTTATTATTAGCGATTAGACAAAGTTTACTTTCACTTTAAAACTTCATATTTTTCTTTGATGATTCAAATAGAGCATACATTTTTAAGCAATTTATATCTGTTATCAAATCTGCCTAATTCTTTTGGACTCCTTTGTTGAAGGCGCAGCAATGCACTACTGTGTAAGCCAATAACAAAAAGCATAAATGTGCAGCCACCAATCAGCTGATTGTTCCATAGGTATTCTTTTAAAAAAAAGGATAGCAATAGAACAAAGCAAAACAGAGCATGCATTTTTAAAAATCTTTATCTAAATCATGAAATTTTAATTTTCTTCATAAACGGGGAGAGTTCACAGCTGCATTTTGGAATCAAGGGTTAATATCTACTAAGGGGGGTTATTGAACAGGGGGTGTAAGGTGCCATTTATTTTTTGTCCATATTTGCAATCTCCAAGTTATGTAGGATTCTGACTTTTTGGAGACGGATGTCTCTGATTCAGCTTCTTCTTGCAAAGAATATGAAATGGCCTGGTGATCCATGCCCATCAGTTATGTTCCGAATGCCGCTTTCTGGTGCTCTGTTCTCCTGAATCTGTGAACTTAGAGTCCGCTGAGCCATCCGCTCCTGAGGATTCCAGATCCCGCGAGGCGCACACCCTAGAACCTTCTTTTGCTACGCAAGCAGATGTCCCAACTGCCGTTAATCCTTCCCCGGAAGGCGGCTTGTTTCTTCCAGAGGTTACTGCACGGTTCCGCATGGCCATATCTATGGCGCTGGCGCATTTACATCTTCCTGGAAGTGGTTGTCCGTGTTCTGTTAACCAGGGCTCGTCAGGCGGAGGATAGTCTGGTTCAGTTCAGCCCTCTGGGGAAGAGGTTTCCTCTGAGGCTTCAGGGGTCCAATCCTCGGGGCCAGGGCTTTCAGTTGCCCCAGCAGAGGTAAGTCTTGCTTTTCGTTATAGACTGGTGCACCTTCGTGTCCTGGTGAGGCATGTTTTGGAAGTGCTGGAGGACCCCAGTCCTAATGGGTTGGTGGGTCCTCCTCAGTCTTCCATTCCAGATGGCAAGCAGGGTTAGACAAATGAGGATGAAGTCAATCTCCTTGTTGTCTCCTTTTTTTTTAGTCTGGTTGGGGTGCCGAGTGGCTCATTCTTGTTTTGAGCTTCGTTTCTTGTTTTCGTTACAAGTTTTAGGTGGCTTTTCATTCCTAGACATCAGGCTGATCCTCGTTTATCTTCTGGAGGCATCAGAGGGGATTGTGCTCAGTCCTAATTGGCCTATCCATGCTTAGCTGGCGGGTTTTCCGAGGTTCAGATCCTGCTAAAGCGTACTTTGTAGGCTCCTGGGTTCTTTTGGATCAGGGGCTAGAGTTTTTCTCCTTCCCATAGTGGGTTGGAGGTTCAGAGGATTCAGCGGAAATCCATGTTCCCAGATTCTGGGGGCGTTAATTCCGTCTTCTCTTTTGAGGCTTCTTTTGGGTTTGTCCTCTTGGACTCTGTTTTCTTGATGACGGTTCCTCTTCCTTCGGGTTGAGGCTGATTGGGCCTTTTGTCCCCTTTTTCTTGGGGTTGGCCTTCTGATCATCTATATCAGGAAGCTAGGGCCTTTTGGCTTTTCTACTTCCAGGATCTCGTCTGCTCCCATATTTTTGGAGCTCTGCAAAATAGGTTGTCACCTTTTTTCCTATGTTTGCCCCGGCTTAGGCGTTTTGGGTTTCACCCACCAGGGGTTAGGATGCTCGTTCATTTGTAAATTCCTCAAGCTGTAGGGGCTTCAGGGAAGATGATCCTGAGAGGATCTTGGAGACTATTGTTATCTTCTCAATCCAGATTTTCTAAGGTTTGAGCTCTGTTGTACATTTACCTTAGTCTTTGGACTTAGTGGGTGTTGTCCCTAGAGCCTTTAGGGTCAACCAGGGTAGCTGTGTGACTTTCATCATTGCCTAGCACCCTTTTAGTTGGGAGTTTAAATCCCACTGTGGGTGTCTTTAAAGCACTCTGTGTCTGGGACACTTACGTGAGAGTTCAGTGTCCAAGGTACCTTGGATATGACTGTGATTGCATCGCCTGTGGTGCAAGGTCTGCTCTGGATGGGGTAACCCAGTGGTTCCTAGGGGTTATTAGTTTGTTTAAAGCCGGCTCCGGGGTTTTTTGTCCTGGTCCTAGTTTTTGACTGGACATTTTGAGGTTCTGTATCCAGATCCCTTAGGACTGGTTTGGGACGACCCAGTTTCCCGTTTCCGGGACATCCTCTGTTCCTACAGGCGGATTTTTATCTCTTTTAATCAGAGAATTAGTCTTTTTCACTGGGCTGGCCATAGTGGCCGGATGGTTCTTTCATTCGGTTCTTGACTTTATGAGTCCATCCACAGCTTTTTACTCCATACCTGCTTGTGGGTGAGCTGTTCTGTTTTTCTATCCCATCCCTTTGGGGTGGATTTGGCATTCCACAGTATCTGCCTGGTTCTCGGAGGTACTGTTTCTTCCTCTGTTCAGTGGGGTTGTCCCCCCTGCCTTGCGTGCAGGATGTCAGAGTGAAGGGCTAGTTTCTTGTGACATGCCATTACTGTAGTTTCAGTATAGGGTCTCCTTTTGGGAGTGTCCTTAGACTTCGGGAAGGGAGCTGCAACTGGGTTCGGGAACTCGAGCTATTTTTGGGGGGCTGGATCCCCTCCCTTTTCTTTCCTGAAGGTCTTGGTGATTCGGGAATTTTTAATTCCCTTGACTTTTCGGACATTGTCAGTCACAGTGGTACTGGGTCTGTTGCCCAGAGCGAAGGTAAGGATCTGTCTGATCTGTTGAACTTTGACTGCGTATCATAGTTAGATCTTGTGAGCCTTCCTTTGGAGGGAGGCTTTGCGGTGGATCCCTCCTCAGCATGTAGTTTTTTCTCAGCTGGTTCTGGGTTCTGTTGTTTTCTTCCCTGCCTTTCTTGGGAAGGAGTTGTTCTGCACTACTTGGAGGTTTTCTTTCTGAAATGGTCTGGTGCTGTTTACTAGCTTGGGTAGCTAGGGTTGGTGGCCTGTGTTCACTTAGATCCTTTGCAGCAGGAAGCCTATGGATTTCAGAGGAGCATATTCAGATATTCTGATGCTCTCAGATATTCTGATGCTGTTTTTTCAGTGACTCTTGGGGACAGTTTGTCTTTTGGTTGCTTTATCCTGGGTGCGAGTTAGCACTCTGCGTAGGGGAGGAGTTCTTCCTTTCTCCCTTTAAGTTTTCAGGGTATTACTTTGGTCCCTTGGATTCTATGCAGATAGGGGTCTGGGATTTTCCTCCTTTTGCTCTGCTGGGTCGATAGGGTTCTTCATAGGTTTTGACCTGTTTCATCCTGGTTCACTCTTTTGGAGTTACCCTTGGGTTTTCTTTACTGCCCGAGTCCTTTTGTGTTCTGGGGTCCTTTCAGACTCTCTTATCTGAGTCCTTTTTCTTCCCTTCAGGGAGAATGTGGATGTTCCCCTTACTTCTGGTCGGGGGTGAGTTTATTGCAGGCTGAGAGCCTGCAGGACTTTGTCTCTGCAGAGGCTTTTGTCTCGGTCGAGTCTACTGATCTGAGCGGTCTCTAGCAAGGGCCTTGCTGGTTTTAACTGTTGGGCAGTTACTTGGGATTTTCCTTTTTGTCCCTTCGGCTGCAGGTGCAGCATTTTTTGTCAGGAGTTTGGGTGTTTTCAGGCTATGGTGCCCTCAGAATAGGCCGCCTTTTGTACCAGCCCATTTTGCATTCAGTGTCTTCTATAGCTTGGGTATTGCTTTCCCAAAAGTAATGAATGCAGCTGTAGACTCTCCCTGTTTATGATGAAAAACTTAAATTATGCTTACCTGATAATTTTCTTTTCTTCAGACGGGGAGATTCCACAGCTCCCCGCCCGCGTTTTTTATATGGGGCAGCTGTAATTTTTGTTTTTGTTCATCTGGCACCTTTTTCATCCTGATATTTCTCCTAAAGTTCCTTGTTCCCTTGGCAGAATGACTTGGGGATGATGGAAGTGGGGGAGGTATGTACGCCTTTGGCTGGGGTGTCTTTGACTCCTCCTGGTGGCCAGGTTCTGAATTCCCAAAAGTAATGACTGCAGCTGTGGATTCTCCCCGTCTGAAGATTTTTTTTTATCAGGTAAGCATAATTTAAGTTTTTGACTTTACTGCACCTTTAAATGCAGAATCTTGAGGTCTAGGTTCTATAGGGAGGTGTGAGGATTAGGATGAGTGTAACTCAATATGCAAAAATAGATGTACAAGAAACCAAAAGTCTTTTACAAGTCTTTAGTAAAGCAATAGAAAAAAAATAAGAATATCAAGGGGCAAACAAGAGCAGAGTCCAAGAACAAGTCAAAGGTTGGGTACCGTGAAATCAGTCCAGTAAATAGGTACCAAGGAACAAACGAGAACAGAGTCCAGGAACAGGACAAAAGTCAGATACCATGAGATAAGTCCAACAACTAGGTACCAAGGGGCAAACAAGAGCAACTTCCAAGAACATGCTAAAGGTCAGGAACTGTGAGATCAGTCCTGAAACTAGGTACTAAGGGGCAAAGAACAGAGTCAAGGAACAGACCAAAAATCAGGTACTGTGAGATCAGTCCAACAACTAGGTACTATTGAGCAAAGAACAGAGTCCAGGAGCAGGCCAAAGTTAGGTACTGTGAGATCAGACCAGCAACTAAGTACCAAGGAAGAAACAAGAGAGCAGAATCCAGTAACAGGCCAATGGTCATGTCCCGCAAGATCAATCCAACAACTAGGTACCAAAGGACAAACAACAGCAGAGTCCAGGAACAGGCCAACAGTCAGGTACCTGTGATATCAGTCCAGCAACTATGTACCACGGGGCAAACAAGCAGAATCCATGAACAGGCTTAAGGTCAGGTACTGTGAGATCAGTCCAGCAACTAGGAACCAAGGGGCAAACAAGAGCAAAGTCCAAGAGCAGGCCAAAAGTTAGGTACTGTGAGATCAGTCCAGCAACTAAGTACCAAGGAACAAAGAAGAGAGCAGAATCCAGTAAAGGGCCAATGGTCACGTACCGCAAGTTAAATCCAACAACTAGGTACCAAAGGACAAACAACAGCAGAGTCCAGGAACAGACCAACAGTCAGGTACCTGTGATATCAGTCCAGCAACTATGTACCACAGGGCAAACAAGCAGAATCCATGAACAGGCTTAAGGTCAGGTATGGTGAGATCAGTCCAGCAACTAGGAACCAAGGGGCAAAAAAGAGCAAAGTCTAGAAACAGGCCAATGGTCAGGTAATGTGAAATCAGTCCAGCAGCTAGGAACCAAGGGGCAAACAAGAGCAAAGTCCAAGAGCAGGCCAAAAGTTAGGTACGGTGAGATCAGTCCATCACCTAAGTACCAAGGAACAAACAAGAGAGCAGAATCCAGTAACAGGCCAATGGTCACGTACCGCAAGATCAATCCAACAACTAGGTACCAAAGGACAAACAACAGCAGAGTCCAGGAACAGGCCAACAATCAGGTACCCATGATATCAGTCCAGCAACTATGTACCACGGGGCAAACAAGCAGAATCCATGAACAGGCTTAAGGTCAGGTATGGTGAGATCAGTCCAGCAACTAGGAACCAAGGGGCAAAAAAGAGCGAAGTCTAGGAACAGGCCAATGGTCAGGTAATGTGAAATCAGTCCAGCAACTAGAAACTAAAGGGGCAAACAAGAGCAAAGTCTAGGAACAGGCCAATGGTCAGGTAATGTGAAATCAGTCCAGCAACTAGGAACCAAGGGGCAAACAAGAGCAAAGTCTATGAACAGGTTAAAGGTCAGGTACTGTGAGATCAGTCCAGCACCTAGGTACTAAGGGGCAAACAAGAGCAGAGTAAAGGAATAGGCCAAAAGTCAGGTACTGTGAGATCAGTCCAGCAACTTGGTTCCAAGGGACAAACAAAAGCAGAGTCCATGGACAGGCCAAAGGTCAGGTACCGTGAGATCAGTGCAGCAACTATGTACCAAGAGGCAAACAAGAGGAGAGTCCAGGAACAGGCCAAATGGCAGGTACGGTGAGATCAGTCCAGCTATTAGGTACCAAGGGACAAACAAGAGCAGAGTCCAGGAACAGGCCAAAGGTCAGGTACGGTGAGATCAGTCCAGCTATTAGGTACCAAGGGGCAAACAAGAGCAGAGTCCAGGAACAGGCCAAAGGTCAGGTACCAAAATATCAGTGCAGCAACTATGTACCAAGGGGCAAACAAGAGCAGAATCCAAGAACAGGACAAAGGTCAGATACCGTGAGATCAGTCTAGCAACTAGGAACCAAGAGGCAAACAAGAGTAAAGTCCAGGATTAGGCCAGATGTCAGGTACTGTGAGATCAGTCTAGCTATTAGGTACCAAGGGACAAACAAGAGGAGAGTCCAGGAACAGGCCAAAAGTCAGGTACAATGAGATCAGTCCAGCAACTAGATACCAAGGGACAAACAAGAGCAGAATCCAGGAACTGGCCAAAAGTCAGGTTACATGAGATCAGTTCAACAACTAGGTACCAAAGGACAAACAACAGCAGAGTCTAGGAACAATCCAAAGGTCAGGCACCGTGAGATCACTCCAGCAACTAGGTACCAAGGGAAAAACAAAAAGAAAATCCAGGAATAGCCCAAAGGTTGGGTATTGTGAGATCAGTCCAGCAACTAGGTACCAAGGGGCAAACAAGAGCAGCGTCCAGGAACAGGCTAAAGGTTAGGTACCATAAGATCAGTCCAGCAACTGGGTATCAAGGGGCAAACAAGAAAAGAACCCACTGCAATCTGGATTTCGTCCCCATCACTCTACAGAGACAGCAATTGTCAAGGTTAACAATGACCTACTTACAGCAAAATCCAAAGGCCACTTCTCTCTGCTTATCCTCCTTGATCTGTCTGCAGCCTTTGACACTGTTGATCACCCTCTTCTGCTCCAAACCCTCCAATCCTTCGGCATCTGCAACACAGCTCTTTCGTGGTTCTCTTCCTATCTAACTAACCGTACATTTAGTGTAGCCTTTTCTGGAGCATCCTCTGCCCCGTTACCACTTTCTGTTGGGTACCTCAAGGCTCTGTCCTTGGTCCCCTTCTCTTTTTAATCTATACGTCATCATTAGGTTCACATTCAGTCCTTGGCTAAAGCCTGCTGCTTCCACCTTAAAAACCTAGCTAAATTTGACATTTCCTTACACAAGATACAACTAAGATTTTAATCCACTCTCTCATCCTTTCCCGCCTCGACTACTGCTACTCCGTCCTCTCTGGTCTACCTAGCTGCCGCATAGCTCCTTTACAATCCATTATGAATGCCTCTGCCAGGCTCATCTTCCTTACTCGTCGATCTTCATCTGCTGCGCCTCTCTGCCAATACTTTCACTGGTTTCCTCTTGCCTCTAGGATTAAACACAAAATCCTCACTCTGACATACAAAGCTCTCAACTGCACTGCTCCCCCCTACATTTCAGAACTTGTCTCCAGATACTCTCTCTCCCGTCCCCTTCGATCAGCTCAGGATCTCCTCCTCTCCTCCTCTCTTGTTACTTCCTCATATTCACGTCTACAGGACTTCTCCAGACTGGCCCCCATCTTGTGGAACTCCCTGCCTTTCTCCACAAGACTCTCCCCTAGTTTTAACAGCTTCAAGCGCTCCCTAAAAACTCTACTATTCAGGGATGCTTACAACCAACACTAACCTTTCCTAACTACATTTCTTTCCCATTGAACCCCTTAGAATGTAAGCTATGAGCCCAGCTGTTTGCAGATCACCTTCACAAGAGCCGACTACAACAGTGAAACTCTCGGCAGGGCCCTCTAGCCACTTTATCCCTGCAAAAGCTATCCTGTATATTGACTATGTTTACAGCGCTGCAGAATCTGTTGGCGCTCTACAAATACCTGATAATATTAATAATAATAATAATCCAGGAACAGGCCAAAAGTCAGGTACGGTGAGATCAGTGTAGCAACTAGGAACCAAGGGGAAAACAAGAGCAATTCCAGGAACAGGCCAAAGGTTAGGTAATGTGAGATCAGTCCAGCAACTAGGTTCCAAGGGACAAACAAGAGCAGAGTCCAGGAACAGGCCAAAGGTCAGGTACCAAAATATCAGTGCCGCAACTATGAGATCAGTCAAGCAACTACGTACCAAGGGACAAACAAAAGGAGAATCCAGGAACAGGCCAAATTGCAGGTAATGGTGAGATCAGTCCAGCAACTAGGTACCAAGGGACAAACAAGAGTAGAGTCCAGGAACTATCCAAAGGTTAGGTAAGGTGAGATCAGTCCAGCAACTAGGTTCCAAGGGACAAACAAGAGCAGAGTCCAGGAACAGGCCAAAGGTCAGGTACCAAAATATCAGTGCAGCAACTATGTACCAAGTGGCAAGCAAGAGCAGAATCCAGGAACAGGCCAAAGGTCAGGTACGGTGAGATCAATTCAGCTATTGGGTACCAAGGGACAAACAAGAGCAGAGTCCAGAAACAGGCCAAAGGTCAGGTACCAAAATATCAGTGCAGCAACTATGTACCAAGGGGCAAACAAGAGTAGAATCCAAGAACAGGCCAAATGTAAGGTAACATGAGATCAGTCTAGCAACTAGGAACCAAGAGGCAAACAAGAGCAAAGTCCAGGAACAGGCCAGACGTCAGGTACTGTGAGATCAGTCCAGCTATTAGGTACCAAGGGACAAACAAGAGCAGAGTCCAGGAGCCAAAAGTCAGGTATGGTGAGATCAGTCCAGCAACTATGTACCAAGGGACAAACAAGAGCAGAGTCCAGGAACCGGCCAAAGTTCAGGTAACGTGAGATCAGTCCAGCAACTAGGTACCAAGGGACAAACAAAAGCAGAGTCCAGGAAAAGGCCAAAGGTCAGGTACGGTGAGATCAGTCCAGCTATTAGGTACCAAGGGGCAAACAAGAGCAGAGTCCAGGAACAGGCCAAAGGTCAGGTACCAAAATATCAGTGCAGCAACTATGTACCAAGGGGCAAAACAAGAGTAGAATCCAAGAACAGGACAAAGGTCAGGTACCATGAGATCAGTCTAGCAACTAGGTACCAAGGGACAAACAAGAGTAGAGTCCAGGAACAATCTAAAGGTTAGGTAATGTGAGATCAGTCCAGCAACTAGGTTCCAAGGGACAAACAAGAGCAGAGTCCAGGAACAGGCCAAAGGTCAGGTACCAAAATATCAGTGCAGCAACTATGTGCCAAGGGGCAAACAAGAGTAGAATCCAAGAACAGGACAAAGGTCAGGTACTGTGAGATCAGTCTAGCAACTAGGAACCAAGAGGCAAACAAAAGCAAAGTCCAGGAACAGGCCAGACGTCAGGTACTGTGAGATCAGTCCAGCTATTAGGTACCAAGGGACAAACAAGAGCAGAGTCCAGGAGCCAAAAGTCAGGTATGGAGAGATCAGTCTAGCAACTATGTACCAAGGGACAAACAAGAGCAGAGTCCAGGAACAGTACAAAGGTCAGGTACCGTGAGATCAGTCTAGCAACTAGGAACCAAGAGGCAAACAAGAGCAAAGTCCAGGAACATGCCAGACGTCAGGTACTGTGAGATCAGTCCAGCTATAAGGTACCAAGGGACAAACAAGAGCAGAGTCCAGGAGCCAAATGTCAGGTATCGTGAGATCAGTCCAGCAACTAGGTACCAAGGGGCAAACAAGAGCAGAGTCCAGGAACAGGCTAAAGGTTAGGTACCATAAAATCAGTCCAGCAACTGGGTATCAAGGGGCAAACAAGAAAAGAACCCACTGCAATCTGGATTTTGTCCCCATCACTCTACAGAGACAGCAATTGTCAAGGTTAACAATGACCTACTTACAGCAAAATCCAAAGGCCACTTCTCTCTGCTTATCCTCCTTGACCTGTCTGCAGCCTTTGACACTGTTGATCACCCTCTTCTGCTCCAAACCCTCCAATCCTTCGGCATCTGCGACACAGCTCTTTCGTGGTTCTCTTCCTATCTAACTAACCATTCATTTAGTGTAGCCTTCTCCGGAGCATCCTCTGCCCCGTTACCACTTTCTGTTGGGGTACCTCAAGGCTCTGTCCTCGATCCCCTTCTCTTTTCAATCTATACGTCATCATTAGGTTCCTTAATAAAGTCCCATGGGTTTCAATATCATTTGTATGCCGATGAAACACATACAGAGCCGACTACAACAGTGAAACTCTCGGCAGGGCCCTCTACCCACTTGATCCCTGCAAAAGCTATCCTTTATATTGACCATGTTTACAGCGCTGTGGAATCTGTTGGAGCTCTACAAATACCTGATAATAATAATAATCCAGGAACAGGCCAAAAGTCAGGTACGGTGAGATCAGTGTAGCAACTAGGAACCAAGGGGAAAACAAGAGCAAAGTCCAGGAACAGGCCAAAAGTCAGGTACAGTGAGATCAGTCAAGCAACTACGTACCAAGGGACAAACAAGAGGAGAGTCCAGAAACAGGCCAAATGGCAGGTATGGTGAGATCAGTCCAGCAACTAGGTACCAAGGGACAAACAAGAGTAGAGTCCAGGAACAATCCAAAGGTTAGGTAATGTGAGATCAGTCCAGCAACTAGGTTCCAAGGGACAAACAAGAGCAGAGTCCAGGAACAGGCCAAAGGTCAGGTACCAAAATATCAGTGCAGCAGCTATGTACCAAGGGGCAAACAAGAGCAGAATCCAGGAACAGGCCAAAGGTCAGGTACGGTGAGATCAGTCCAGCTATTGGGTACCGAGGGACAAACAAGAGCAGAGTCCAGGAACAGGCCAAAGGTCAGGTACGGTGAGATCAGTCCAGCTATTGGGTACCGAGGGACAAACAAGAGCAGAGTCCAGGAAGAGGCCAAAGGTCAGGTACCAAAATATCAGTACAGCAACTATGTACCAAGGGACAAACAAGAGCAGAGTCCAGGAACAGGCCAAAGGTCAGGTACCAAAATATCAGTACAGCAACTATGTACCAAGGGGCAAACAAGAGCAGAATCCAGGAACAGGCCAAAGGTCAGGTACGGTGAGATCAGTCCAGCTATTGGGTACCGAGGGACAAACAAGAGCAGAGTCCAGGAACAGGCCAAAGGTCAGGTACCAAAATATCAGTACAGCAACTATGTACCAAGGGACAAACAAGAGCAGAGTCCAGGAACAGGCCAAAGGTCAGGTACCAAAATATCAGTACAGCAACTATGTACCAAGGGGCAAACAAGAGTAGAATCCAAGAACAGGACAAAGGTCAGGTACCGTGAGATCAGTCTAGCAACTAGGAACCAAGAGGCAAACAAGAGCAAAGTCCAGGAACAGGCCAGACGTCAGGTACTGTGAGATCAGTCCAGCTATAAGGTACCAAGGGACAAACAAGAGCAGAGTCCAGGAGCCAAAAGTCAGGTATCATGAGATCAGTCCAGCAACTAGGTACCAAGGGGCAAACAAGAGCAGAGTCCAGGAACAGGCTAAAGGTTAGGTACCATAAAATCAGTCCAGCAACTGGGTATCAAGGGGCAAACGAGAAAAGAACCCACTGCAATCTGGATTTCGTCCCCATCACTCTACAGAGACAGCAATTGTCAAGGTTAACAATGACCTACTTACAGCAAAATCCAAAGGCCACTTCTCTCTGCTTATCCTCCTTGACCTGTCTGCAGCCTTTGACACTGTTGATCACCCTCTTCTGCTCCAAACCCTCTAATCCTTCTGCATCTGTGACACAGCTCTTTCGTGGTTCTCTTCCCATCTAACTAACCATTCAATTAGTGTAGCCTTCTACGGAGCATCCTCTGCCCCGTTACCACTTTCTGTTGGGGTACCTCAAGGCTCTGTCCTCGGTCCCCTTCTCTTTTCAATCTACACATCATCATTAGGTTCCTTAATAAAGTCCCATGGGTTTCAATATCATTTGTATGCTGATGACACACATACAGAGCCGACTACAACAGTGAAACTCTCGGCAGGGCACTCTACCCACTTGATCCCTGCAAAAGCTATCCTGTATATTGACTATGTTTACAGCGCTGCGGAATCTGTTGGCGCTCTACAAATACCTGATAATAATAATAATCCAGGAACAGGCCAAAAGTCAGGTACGGTGAGATCAGTGTAGCAACTAGGAAACAAGGGGAAAACAAGAGCAAAGTCCAGGAACAGGCCAAAAGTCAGGTACAGTGAGATCAGTCAAGCAACTACGTACCAAGGGACAAACAAGAGGAGAGTCCAGGAACAGGCCAAATGGCAGTTATGGTGAGATCAGTCCAGCAACTAGGTACCAAGGGACAAACAAGAGTAGAGTCCAGGAACTATCCAAAGGTTAGGTAATGGGAGATCAGTCCAGCAACTAGGTTCCAAGGGACAAACAAGAGCAGAGTCCAGGAACAGGCCAAAAGTCAGGTACCAAAATATCAGTGCAGCAACTATGTACCAAGGGGCAAACAAGAGCAGAATCCAGGAACAGGCCAAAGGTCAGGTACGGTGAGATCAGTCCAGCTATTGGGTACCAAGGGACAAACAAGAGCAGAGTCCAGGAACAGGCCAAAGTGCAGGTACCAAAATATCAGTGCAGCAACTATGTACCAAGGGGCAAACAAGAGTAGAATCCAAGAACAGGACAAAGGTCAGGTACCGTGAGATCAGTCTAGCAACTAGGAACCAAGAGGCAAACAAGAGCAAAGTCCAGGAACAGGCCAGACATCAGGTACTGTGAGATCAGTCCAGCTATTAGGTACCAAGGGACAAACAAGAGCAGAGTCCAGGAACAGACCAAAGGTCAGGTATGGTGAGATCAGTCCAGCAACTATGTACCAAAGGACAAACAAGAGCAGAGTCCAGGAACAGGCCAAAGTTCAGGTAACGTGAGATCAGTCCAGCAACTATGTACCAAGGGACAAACAAGAGGAGAGTCCAGGAACAGGCCAAAAGTCAGGTATGGTGCAATCAGTCCAGTAACTATGTACCAATGGACAAACAAGAGCAGAGTCCAGGAACAAGCCAAAAGGCAGGTACGGTGAGATCAGTCCAGCTATTAGGTACCAAGGGACATACAAGAGCAGAGTCCAGGAACAGGCCAAAGGTCAGCTATGGTTAGATCAGTTCAGCTATTAGGTACCAAGGGACAAACAAGAGCAGAGTCCAGGAACAGTCCAAAGTGCAGGTACCAAAATATCAGTGCAGCAACTATGTACCAAGGGGCAAACAAGAGTAGAATCCAAGAACAGGACAAAGGTCAGGTACCGTGAGATCAGTCTAGCAACTAGGAACCAAGAGGCTAACAAGAGCAAAGTCCAGGAACAGGCCAGATGTCAGGTACTGTGAGATCAGTCCAGCTATTAGGTACCAAGGGACAAACAAGAGCAGAGTCCAGGAACAGGCCAAAAGTCAAGTATGGTGAGATCAGTCCAGCAACTATGTGCCAAGAAACAAACAAGAGCAGAGTCCAGGAACAGGCTAAAGGTCAGGTACTGTAAGATCAGTTTAACAACTAGGTACCAAGGGACAAACAAGAGAAGAGTCCAGGAACAGGTCAAAAGTCAGGTATGGTGCGATCAGTCCAGCAACTATGTACCAAGGGATAAACAAGAGCAAAGTCCAGGAACAGGCCAAAAGTCAGGTACAGTGAGATCAGTCCAGCAACTAGGTACCAAGGGACAAACAAGAGCAGAGTCCAGGAACAGGCCAAAAGTCAGGTACAGTGAGATCAGTCCAGCAACTATGTACCAAGGGACAACAAGAGCAGAGTCCAGGAACCAGCTAAAGGTCAGGTACTGTAAGATCAGTTTAACAACTAGGTACCAAGGGACAAACAAGAGCAGAGTCCAGGAACAGGCTAAAGGTCAGGTACTGTAAGATCAGTCCAACAACTAGGTACCAAAGGACAAACAACAGCAGAGTCCAGGAACAGACAAAAGTCAGGTACGGTGAGATCAGTCCAGCAACTATGTACCTAGGGACAAACAAGAGCAAAATCCAGGAACAGGCCAAAGGTCATGTAACGTGAGATCAGTCCAGCAACTAGGTACCAAGGGGCAAACAAGAGAAGATTCCAGGAACAGGCTAAAGGTTAGGTACCATGAGATCAGTCCAGCAACTAGGTACAAAGGGACAAACAAGAGCAGAGTCCAGGAACAGGGTAAAAGTCAGGTATGGTTAGATCAGTCCAGTAACTATGTACCAGAGGACAAACAAGAGCAGAGTCCAGGAACAGGCTAAATGTCAGGTACTGTAAGATCAGTCCAATAACTAGGTACCAAAGGACAAACAACAGCAGAGTCCAGGAACAGTCCAAAGGTCAGGTGCCGTGAGATCAGTCCAGCAACTAGGTACCAAGGGACAAACAAGAGCAGAGTCCAGGAACAGGGTAAAAGTCAGGTACTGTAAGATCAGTCCAACAACTAGCTACCAAGGAACAAACAAGAATAGAGTCCAGGAACAGCTCAAAGGTCAGGTACCATGAGATCAGTCGAGCAACTAGGTACCAAGGGACAAACAAGAACAGAGTCCAGGAACAGCCCAAAGGTTGGGTACCGTGAGATCAGTCCAGCAACTAGGTACCAAGGGGCAAACCAGAGAAGATTCCAGGAACAGGCTAAAGGTTAGGTACCATGAGATCAGTCCAGTAACTATGTACCAATGGACAAACAAGAGCAGAGTCCAGGAACAAGCCAAAAGGCAGGTACGGTGAGATCAGTCCAGCTATTAG